>NC_041391.1:226884527-226904186 GCF_002162155.2 Triticum dicoccoides
ATACTTTCGGAGATACCTGTAGTGCACCTTTATAGTCACCCAGTTACGTTGTGACGTTTGATACACCCAAAGCACTCCTACGGTATCCAGGAGTTACACGATCTCATGGTCAAAGGAAGAGATACTTGACATTGGCAAAGCTCTAGCAAATGAACTACACGATCTTTTGTGCTAGTCTTAGGATTGGGTCTTGTCCATCACATCATTCTCCTAATGATGTGATCCCGTTATCAACGACATCCAATGTCCATAGCCAGGAAACCATGACTATCTGTTGATCACAACGAGCTAGTCAACTAGAGGCTCACTAGGGACATATTGTGGTCTATGTATTCACACGTGTATTACGATTTCCGGATAATACAGTTATAGCATGAATAAAAGACAATTATCATGAACAAGGAAATATAATAATAATACTTTTATTATTGCCTCTAGGGCATATTTCCAACAGCCCAGGGGGCGCCGGACATCGCTCGGTTTGGACCAACACTTAGACAAGCATTGGCCCGGGGGGGCTAAAATAAAGATGACCCTCGAGAGAGCGACTCCCAAGGGAAAAGTAGGTGGTGGTGAGGCAAATGGTAAAACCAAGGTTGGGCCTTACTGGACAAGTTTTATTCAAAGCGAACTGTCAGGGGGGTCCCATAAATCACCCGACCGCGTTAGGAACGCAAAATCCGGGAACATAACACCGGTATGACGGAAACTAGGGCGGCAAGAGTGGAACAAGACACCAGGCATAAGGCCGAGCCTTCCACCCTTTACCAAATATATAGATGCATTAATAATATAAGAGATATTGTGATATCCCAACCAAAATCCTGTCCACCATGGAGCAATCTTCAACTTCACATGCAACTAGCAACGCTATAAGAGGGGCTGAGCAAAGCGGTAACATAGCCAAACAATGGTTTGCATAGGAAAGGTGTCAAAGGTTAGAGGTTCATGGCAATATGGGATGGCTTGATAAACAGGTAATAGGTAGCGCAGCATAGCGATAGAACGAAGCAACTAGCATAGCAATGATAGTAGTGAGATCCAGGGTAGCGGTCATCTTGCCTGAAATCTCGCAAGGAAGAAGAACAAGTCCATGAAGAAGACGAACGGATGAAGCCGAACCATCCGTAGACGAACGAATCCTCACGATCGCAACGAAACAGGAACTAACAAGAAGAAGCACACAGCATGGTAAACACACCACACATGAACAAGGCACGATGCACAACAAGCATGACGCATGACAAGGCTACATGAAGCTACTCATGGCAAGAGACGATGCAAACAAGAGCAACACATCAAGACAAGTTTAAATGAGGCCGGAAACAACATATAACAATTCCGGTAAGTCCTCATATGCAAATTTCGAAATTGGTCCAGATCTGAACAAACCTTATGTTCAAGTTGTTAAACAGCAAGTTAAGATGCACCAAGATGATCTACACGAAATTCTAGTCAAGTTACATATAAAGTTCATTTAGTTCGGAGCTACGGCCTAGAAGATATGAGCAAAACAAGTTAAACATGGCATTGGTGCAAAATGCACTCAAACATCAAGCAAACACACCAAAACAAGGATGCAACAGGATAATATGAAGCTACATGCAAAAACAAGCAAGTTTCATATAGAGCACACTCAAAACGGAGTAACGGTGCAACACATACACTCTATACAAGTCATAACAACAATCTGTCCAAAACAGCAACTAGGCATCTTACAAGCATCAAAACAACATGCTACAGCACCCCAACATAATAACAAAAGGCATGGACATGAAGTACAGGTAAAGCATAACAAAACATGAACACTGAGCTATCTCCAGAAACAACTAGAACATGCTCAAAAGGACATGGTAAGATTGCAAATAATAACAGTTTCAGACTTTGCAGAAATAACATCAGGTTGCAATGTTTAGAGCTATCAAACAACATGTTACAGGAACATATCATGGAAAACAAAGGCATGGCATGATACTACTAAATGCATAGAACAACAGCCCCTTACTGACCATGAGCCAAAAAGGATCAGAAGATAAGATGGCACCCATGTAAACATGGCAAGTTATATTACAGATTCAAACATGGCAGGAACAACAATAAGTAGGCATGTTGGTGAGCTTGAACCACTCACTACAGAGCAATACATGGCATGGCAAGACAACCAACAGTAAGAAGGCATGTTTGTGAAGTTAAGCATGGCAAGAGAAAGTTCATAGGGTGCATGGATCACTAACAATAAGCATGGAAGCAACTGAACTTAATGTTAACAGGCTGATAGCAACATTATGAAGCAACTTTGGAGCAAGATATGAGCAATCTACAGCAAGCTATAAATGCAACCAGGGGCATGGATGGATAGGGAATAACATGTAGATCAAAACATGTCTATAGAACATCTCCAGATTATGCATAGAATGATTAGTAGCCACATGTTTATATAGCATCATGAAATAATAGATTCAGCCTAGCAAAACAGCAACAGCAAGTACAATACTTAACAAGCTCGATTCACTCACCACAAGTCATTGCATGACAAGATAAGCATAGCATCATCAAGAAGACATGTTTGTGAAACAAACCAAGGCAAGAACAAGTCCATAGCATGCAAGGATCAACTATAGCATGCTTGGCCAAATTGAATAACACGTAAACAATCTGCTAGGAAACATTTTGAAGCAAAAGTAGAGCACTCAAATGACATTCTAGACTACTCCATAATTGCAAACAAGGGCATGAATGGATAGACAATAACCATATGTTCAAAACACCCTTACTGAAGTATCTCAAAATAAGCATGGATCTCTCTGTAGCATCAAGTTTATATGGCATCAAAATAACAGCAGAACAGGGACCAAAATCAGCAATACCACGAAGCCTAGTTTGCATGCTTGTGCTAGTCACCACATTGATCACAAAAATACATGGCATACACCCCTGGAAAGATGGCATAGAATAGATCAAAACACAAGTAGACATCAACCTCATAGGATGCACACATCAATCATGGCAAAAATGACAAATGAGCAAGTTATAACAGTTTCAGCAGATTAACATCAACATGCACTCTTCCAACAGCACTTCGGGCACCAATATGAGCTCAAATGAAAATGATGCAATGGAATGAAATGAAGTACTCGTTGATACGAACAATTTGACATATTACACGCACGAAACGGAGATACGGATGCAGAGATACAGCTGGTCAAACATGGCATGATAATATCAGGAGTTTCAGGGACTGCAGAAATTACCATGCGGATCTAGGGTTGACCGGGCACGCAGATCGAGGCAGGGGCGCGAGCTCACCGGAGAGGGCGAGGGAGGGCGGAGGAGGAGTTGGCTCGGCCGGATCCGGCGCGGCGGCGGCGGAGGGCGACGAGGGCGGCCGGACGCGGAGGGCGGCGGGCGGCGCCGGAGCCGGTCGCGGCCGGAGGCGGCGAGATCGGCGGAGGGCCGCGGCGGCGACGGAGGACACCCGCGAGGCGAGGCCGGAGATGCGGGCGCGGACGGCGCGGGATGGCTGGGCGGCGCCGGCCAGCCGGCGGCGAGGGGCGGCGGAGGCGCACCGGCGAGAGCCGGGAGGCGCCGGCGAGGGGCGGCGGCGCACGGGACGGGCCGCGGGGGCCGAAGGCGGGCCCGAGCGGGCCGGCGGCGGGGCGGGCAGCCGGGCGCCACGTGGTGGGAGGCGACTGGCCGCGGGACGGCGGCTGGACGTGTCCGGTCCGGTCCGGACATTCCGGCGCGGCGCGGAGGGAAAATTAGGGTTTCGGGGAGAAATTGATCCGAAAATGGAGAGGGGGAGACGTTTTTATAGGTGAAGGGAGCTAGGAGAGTCCAAATGAGGAGCGGTTTTCGGCCACGCGATCGTGATCGAACGACCGAGAGCATAGAGGGGAGTTAGATGGGTTTTGGGCCACTTTGGAGGGGTGTTCGGCTGCAAAGAGAGGGAGGCTTTTACGGTTACCCGGTTAACCGTTGGAGTATCAAACGACCTCCAAATGGCACGAAACTTGACAGGCGGTCTACTGGTGCTATACCAAGGCCGCTTGACAAACCACGGTCCATTCCGAGAACGTTTAATACCCGCTCACAACGAGAGACAAAAAGGGGACGCCGGAGGGCATAGGAGTGCCGGATTGCAAAACGGACAACGGGGAAAATGCTCGGATGCATGAGACGAACACGTATGCAAAATGAAATGCACATGATGACATGATATGAAATGCAGATGATGACATGGCAAAGTGCAACACGCAAGCAAATGACATGGCAACGACGGCGAATAACTGGCAGACACCTGGTGCATCGAATCCGGGGCGTTACAGTAGAAGCCATCAGAGGTCGAGGAAATCTCAATCCCAAGAAAATATCGAAGAGGACCAAGGTCAGTCATGAGGAACTGGTCTCGAAGGCGAGCCTTAACAAAGGCAATGTACTCAGAGTCGTCACCAGTGATGATCATGTCATCAACGTAGAGAAGGAGAAGAGTCCGACCACGAGGAGACGTGTGGACAAACAACGCGGGATCATGATCACTGGGCAAGAAACCAGCGGCAGTCACCACAGAGGCAAAGTGCTCAAACCAGGCGCGAGGGGCCTGTTTGAGGCCATAGAAAGAGCGACGAAGTCTACAGACCATGCCATCAGGAGCATAGTACCCTGGTGGTGGCTACATATAAACCTCCTCACGTAACTTGCCATTGAGAAAAGCGTTCTGAACATCAAGTTGAGAGATAGACCAATGATGAACAGAAGCTACAGCAAGTAGAGTGCGGACAGTGGTCATGTGGGCCACAGGAGCGAATGTCTCATCATAATCACGTCCCTGCTCCTGCTGAAAACCACGAGCCACAAGACGAGCTTTGTAACGCTTAAGAGAACCATCGGAGTGAGTCTTGACCTTGTAGACCCACTTGCAGGTGATGGGACGAATGCCAGAAGGGAGGGAAACCAGATCCCAAGTGCCAGAGCGCTCAAGATCCGCCAGCTCTTCGGCCATCGCAAGTTGCCATTCAGGCTGAGTCATGGCAGTCCGATAGGAGGTGGGCTCAGCAAGAGCAGAGAGACCGTACCGATCAGGAGAATAGCGATCAGGCGGAGGGCAAGGCCGAGCACGAAGGTTGTGAACCGGGGTAGGAGTGAACAGAGGTTCACTAGAGGAGGAAGGCGCGTCAGACACGTCAGGGGAAGCATCCTCAGTACGAGGACGACGAGTATAGTGGAGAGGAAACGGTGAGAGAGGGCGACGAACGGGAGATGATGGTGGAGAGGTGGAGGAGGAGGAGGTGGAAGATGGGGTCGGTGGTGAAGGAGAAGGAAGGAGAGGTGCATGAGGAGGAGATGAAACATGGGGCACATAGCAGGGTGTATCGGGAAGAAGGAGAAAAGAAAGATCGTCCACAGAGAAGCTCGAGGAAGAAGGACGTGGGTAGTAAGAGCGAGACTCGTCAAAGATCACATCACGCGAGATGCGCAAGCGGCGACCAACAGGGTCCCAACAGCGATAGCCCTTGTGCTCATCACTGTAGCCAAGGAAAATGCACTCAACCGACTGAGCAGTCAGTTTGGTGCGTTCTCGTGGGGCAAGAAGGACATAGCACAAACATCCAAACATACGAAGAGCTGAGTAGTCAGGAGATCGACCAGTGAGACACTCCATAGGAATACCACCCTGCAGAGCAGTCGATGGCTGAATGTTGATGAGATAGGTGGATGTAGAAATAGCCTCAGCCCAAAAGTGAGGTGGAAGAGAAGCGGCAATCATCAGCGCACAAGCCGTCTCAAGCAGATAACGATGCTTACATTCGGCAACGCCATTCTGAGCATGAGCACCAGGACATGAGAACTGGGCAAGAGTACCCTGTGCTGCGAGAAAACCACGCAACAGCTGGGAGATATACTCTCCAGTGGAGTCAGCGCAAAATGTACGAATGGGCGTGGAAAACTGGGTGTGAACCATGGCAGCAAATCGTTTGTATATAGAGAGAACCTCGCTACGAGATTTCATAAAGTAGAGCCAAGTGTAGCGAGAGAAATCATCAATAAACAAAACATAGTAGCAATGACCACCTTTCGAATCAAAGGGAGCAGGACCCCACACATCAGAATGAACTAAGTCAAAAGGATGCTGAGATACAGACTCGCTGTTGGGGAATGTAGCAGAAATTCAAAATTTTCTACGCATCACCAAGATCAATCTATGGAGAGACTAGCAACGAGAGAGAGGGGAGTGCATCTTCATACCCTTGAAGATCGCGATGCGGAAGCGTTGCAAGAACGCGGATGAAGGAGTCGTACTCGTAGCGATTCAGATCACGGTTGATTCCGATCTAAGCGCCAAACAACGGCGCCTCCGCGTTTAACACACGTGCAGCCTGATGACGTCTCCCGTGCCTTGATCCAGCAAGGGGAGAGGGAGAGGTTGGGGAAGACTCCGTCCAGCAACAGCACAACGGCGTGGTGGTGGTGGAGGAGCGTGGCACTCCAGCAGGGCTTCGCCAAGCACTACGAGAGATGAGGAGGAAGAGAGGTAGGGATGCGCCAAGAGAGAGATCATCTCGTGTGTTTTGCAGCCCCAAATACCTCAAGTATATATAGGGGAAGGGGAGGGGCTGCGCCCCCATCTAGGGTTCCCTCCCTAGGGGTGGCGGCAGCCCCCAAAACCCATCTAGGGTGCGACCAAGGGGGGAAGAGAGGGGGCGCACCTAGGGTGGGCCTTAAGGCCCATCTGGACCTAGGGTTTGCCCCCTCCCACTCTCCCTGCGCCTTGGGCCTTGGTGGGGTGCGCACTAGCCCACCTGGAGCTGGTCCCCTCCCACACTTGGCCCACGCAGCCTTCTGGGGCTGGTGGCCCCACCTGGTGGACCCTCGGGACCCTCCCGGTGGTCCCGGTACGTTGCCGATAGCACCCGAAACTTTTCTGGTCACCAAAACAGGACTTCCCATATATAAATCTTTACCCCCGGACCATTCCGGAACTCCTCGTGACGTCCAGGATCTCATCCGGGACTCCGAACAACATTCGGTAACCACGTATATCTATTCCCTATAACCCTAGCGTCATTGAACCTTAAGTGTGTAGACCCTACGGGTTCGGGAACCATGCAGACATGACCGAGACAACTCTCCGGCCAATAACCAACAGCGGGATCTGGATACCCATGTTGGCTCCCACATGTTCCATGATGATCTCATCGGATGAACCACGATGTCAAGGATTCAATCAATCCCGTATACAATTCCCTTTGTCTACCGGTATAGTACTTGCCCGAGATTCGATCGTCGGTATACCGATACCTTGTTCAATCTCGTTATGGCAAGTCTCTTTACTCGTTCCGTAACACATCATCCCGTGATCAACTCCTTTGATCACATTGTGCACATTATGATGATGTCCTATCGAGTGGGCCCAGAGATACCTCTCCGTCACACGGAGTGACAAATCCCAGTCTCGATTCGCGCCAACCCAACAGACACTTTCGGAGATACCTGTAGTGCACCTTTATAGCCACCCAGTTATGTTGTGACGTTTGGTACACCCAAAGCACTCCTACGGTATCCGGGAGTTGCACAATCTCATGGTCTAAGGAAATGATACTTGACATTAGAAAAGCTTTAGCAAACAAACTACACGATCTTGTGCTATGCTTAGGATTGGGTCTTGTCCATCACATCATTCTCCTAATGATGTTATCCCGTTATCAATGACATCCTATGTCCATGGTCAGGAAACCATAACCATCTATTGATCAACGAGCTAGTCAACTAGAGGCTCACTAGGGACATGTTGTGGTCTATGTATTCACATATTACGGTTTCCAGTTAATACAATTATAGCATGAACAATAGACAATTATCATGAACAAGGAAATATAATAATAACCATTTTATTATTGCCTCTAGGGTATATTTCCAATAGTCTCCCACTTGCACTAGAGTCAATAATCTAGTTCACATCATTATGTGATTGCATTGAATCCAACACCCATGGTGTTTGATCATATCTCGCTCGTGAGAGAGGTTTATTAGTCAACGGGTCTGAATCTTTCAGATCCGTGTGTGCTTTACAAATCTCTATGTCATCTCCTAGATGCAGCTACCACGCGCTATTTGGAACTATTCCAAACAACTGCTCTACTATACGAATCCGGTTTACTACTCACAGTCATCCGGATTAGTGTCAAAGTTTGCATCGACGTAACCCTTTACGACGAACTCTTTTACCACCTCCATAATCGAGAAAATTCCTTAGTCAACTAGTTATTAAGGATAACCTTGACCACTGTCCTGTGATCCATTCCTGGATCACACTTGTACCCCTTGACTGACTCATGGCAAGGACACTTCGGGTGCGGTACACAGCATAGCATACTATGGAGCCTACGTCTAAAGCATAGGGGACGACCTTCGTCCTTTCTCTCTCTTCTGCGATGGTCAGGTCTTGAGTCTTACTCAATACTCACACCTTATAACACAGCCAAGAACTCCTTCTTTGCTAATCTATTTTGAACTCCTTCAAAATCTTGTCATGGTATGTATTTATTTGAAAGTACTATTAAGCATTTTTTATCTATCCTTATAGATCTTGATGCTCAATGTTCAAGTAGCTTAATCCAGGTTTTCCATTGAAAAACACTTTTCAAATAACCCTATATGCTTTCCAGAAATTCTACATCATTTCTGATCAACAACATGTCAACAACATATACTCATCAGAAATTCTATAGTGCTCCCACTCACTTCTTTGGAAATACAAGTTTCTCATAAACTTTGTATAAACCCAAAATCTTTGATCATCTCATCAAAGCGTATATTCCAACTCCGAGATGCTTACTCCTGTCCTTAAAAGGATTGCTGGAGCTTTGCATACTTGTTAGCATCTTTCAGGATTGTCAAAACCTTCTGGTTGTATCACATACAAACTTTCCTCAAGAAAAACGTCGAGGAAATAATGTTTTGACATCCTATCTGCAAGATTTCATAAATAATGCAGTAACTGCTAATATAATTCCAACAGACTCTTAGCATCGCTACGAGTGAGAAAGTCTCATCGTAGTCAACTCCTTGAACTTGTCGGAAAACATCTTAGCGACAAGTCGAGCTTTCTTAATGGTGACACTTACCATCATTGTTCGTCTTCCTTTTAAAATCCATCTGTACTCAACAGCCTTACGACCATCGAGTAGTTCTTCCAAAGTCTATACTTTGGTTTCATACATGGATCCTCTCTCGGATTTTATGGCCTCGAGCCATTCGTCGGAATCCTGGCCCACCATCGCTTCTCCATAGCTCGTAGGTTCATTGTTGTCTAGCAACATGACCTTCAAGACAGGATTACCGCACCACTCTGAAGCAGTACGCGTCCTTGTCGACCTACGAGGTTCGGCGGTGACTTGATCCGAGGCTTCATGATCACTATCATCAGCTTCCACTTCAATTGGTGTAGGCGCCACAGGAACAACTTCCTGTGCCCTGCTACACACTCGTTGTAGTGACGGTTCAATAACCATATCAAGTCTCCACCATCCTCCCACTCAATTCTTTCGAGAGAAACTTTTCCTCGAGAAAGGACCCGTTAGTAGAAACAATCCCTTTTGCTTTCGGATATGGGATAGGAGGTATACCCAACTGTTTTTGGGTGTCCTATGAAGATGCATTTATCCGCTTTGGGTTCGAGCTTATCAGCCTGAAACTTTTCACATAAGCGTCGCAGCCCCAAACTTTTAAGAAACGACAACTTAGGTTTCTCCAAACCATAGTTCATACGGTGTCGTCTCAACGGAGTTACGTGGTGCCCTATTTAAAGTGAATGTGGTTGTCTCTAATGCCTAACCCATAAACGATAGTAGTAGTTCGATAAGAGACATCATGGTATGCATCATATCCAATAGGGTGCAGTTATGATGTTCGGACACACCATCACACTATGGTGTTCCAGGCGGTGTTAGTTGTGAAACAATTTCCACAATGTCTTAATTGTGTGCCAAACTCGTAACTCAGATATTCATCTCTATGATCATATCATAGACATTTTATCCTCTTGTCACGACGATCTTCAACTTCACTCTGAAATTACTTGAACCATTCAATAATTCAGACTTGTGTTTCATCAAGTAAATATACTCAGTATCTACTCAAATCATCTGTGAAGTAAGAACATAACGATATCCACTGCGTGCCTCAGCACTCATTGGACTGCACACATCAAAATGTATTACTTCCAACAAGTTGCTTTCTTGTTCCATCTTACTGAAACGAGGCCTTTCAGTCATCTTGCCCATGTGGTATGATTTGCATGTCTCAAGTGATTCAAAAACAAGTGAGTCCAAACGATCCATCTGCATGGAGTTTCTTCATGCGTATATACCAATAGACGTGGTTCGCATGTCTCAATCTTTTCAAAAATGAGTGAGTCCAAAGATCCATCAATATGGAGCTTCTTCATGCGTTTTATACCAATATGACTTAAGTGGCAGTGCCACAAGTATGTGGTACTATCATTACTATCCTATATCTTTTGGCACGAACATGTGTATCACTACGATCGAGATTCAATAAACCATTCATTTTAGGTGCAAGACCGTTGAAGGTATTATTTAAATAAACAGAGTAACCATTATTCTCCTTAAATGAATTACCGTATTGCAATAAACATAATACAATCATGTTTATGCTCAACGCAAACACCAAATAACAATTATTTAGGTTTAACACCAATCTCGATGGTAGAGGGAGCGTGCGATGCTTGATCACATCAACCTTGGAAACACTTCCAACACATATCGTTAGCTCACCTTTAGCTAGTCTCCGTTTATTCCGTAGCCTTTTATTTCGAGTTACTAACACTTAGCAACCGAACCGATATCTAATACCCTGGTGGTACTAGGAGTACTAGTAAAGTACACATTAACATAATGTATATCCAATATACTTCTATCGACCTTGCCAGCCTTCTCATCTACCAAGTATCTAGGGTAGTTCTGCTTCAGTGACCGCTCCCCTCATTACAGAAGCACTTAGTCTCGGGCTTGGTTTCAACCTTGGGTTTCTTCACTAGAGCAGCAACTGATTTGCCATTTCATGAAGTATCCCTTCTTGCCCTTGCCCTTCTTGAAACTAGTGGTTTCACTAACCATCAACAATTGATGCTCCTTCTTGATTTCTACTTTTCGCGGCGTCAAACGTCGCGAATATTTCAAGGATCATCATATCTATCCCTAATATGTTATAGTTCATCACGAAGCCCTAGCAGCTTGGTGGCAATGACTTTGGAGAAACATCACTATCTCATCTGGAAGATTAACTCCCACTCGATTCAAGTGATTGTGGTACTCAGACAATCTGAGCACAAGCTCAACGATTGAGCTTTTCTCCCTTAGTTTGCAGGCTAAGAAACTTGTCGGAGGTCTTATACCTCTTGACGTGGGCACGAGCCTGAAATCCCAATTTCAGCCCTCAAAACATCTCATATGTTCCGCGACATTTCGAAATCGTCTTTGGTGCCTCAACTCTAAACCGTTTAACATTACTGAACTATCACGTAGTTATCAAAACGTGTATGTCAGATGTTTGCAACATCCACAGACGACGTTCGAGGTTCAGCACACCGAGCGGTGCATTAAGGACATAAGTCTTCTACGAAGCAACGAGGGCAATCCTCAGTTTACGAACCTAGTCCGCATAATTGCTACTATCAACTTTCAACTAAATTTTCTCTACGAACATATCTAAAACAGTAGAACTAAAGCGCGAGCTACGACATAATTTGCAAAATCCTTTTGACTATGTTCAGGATAATTAAGTTCATCTTATGAACTCCCACTCAGACAGACATCCCTCTAGTCATCTAAGTGATACATGATCCGAGTCAACTAGGCCGTGTCCGATCATCACGTGAGACGGAGTAGTCATCATCGGTGAACATCTTCATGTTGATCGTATTCACTATACGACTCATGTTCGACCTTTCGGTCTCTTGTGTTCCGAGGCCATGTTTGTACATGCTAGTCTCGTCAAGTCAACCTAAGTGTTTCGCGTGTGTGAATCTGGCTTACACCCGTTGTATGTGAACGTCAGAATCTATCACACCTGATCATCACGTGGTGCTTCGAAACAACGAACTTTCACAACGGTGCATAGTTAGGGGGAACACTTTCTTGAAATTATTATGAGGGATCATCTTATTTACTATCGTCGTTCTAAGCAAACAAGATGCATAAACATGATAAACATCACATGCAATCAAATAGTAACATGATATGGCCAATATCATTTTGCTCCTTTTGATCTCCATCTTCGGGGATCCATGATAATCATCGTCACCGGCATGACACCATGATCTCCATCATCGTGTCTTCATGAAATTGTCTCGCCAACTATTACTTCTACTACTATGGCTAACGGTTAGCAATAAAGTAAAGTAATTACATGGCGTTATCATTGACCCGCAGGTCATAAAATAAATAAGACAACTCCTATGGCTCCTGCCGGTTGTCATACTCATCGACATGCAAGTCATGATTCCTATTACAAGAACATGATCAATCTCATACATCACATATCATTCATCACATTCTTTTGGCCATATCACATCACATAGCATACCCTGCAAAAACAAGTTAGACGTCCTCTAATTGTTGTTTGCATGTTTTACGTGGCTGCTATGGGTTTCTAGCAAGAATGTTTCTTACCTACACAAAGCCACAACGGTGATATGCCAATTGCAATTTACCCTTCGTAAGGACCCTTTTCATCGAATCCGATCCGACTAAAGTGGGAGAGACTGGCACCCGCTAGCCTCCTTATGCAACAAGTGCATGTCAGTCGGTGGAACCTGTCTCACGTAAGCGTACGTGTAAGGTCGGTCTGTGCCGCTTCATCCCACAATACCGTCGAAACAAGATTGGACTAGTAACGGTAAGCATATTGAACAAAATCAACGCCCACAACAACTTGTGTTCTACTCGTGCATAGAATCTATGCAATAGACCTAGCTCATGATGCCACTGTTGGGGAACGTAGCAGAAATTCAAAATTTTCTACGCATCACCAAGATCAATCTATGGAGAGACTAGCAACGAGAGAGAGGGGAGTGCATCTTCATACCCTTGAAGATCACGATGCGGAAGCGTTGCAAGAACGCGGATGAAGGAGTCGTACTCGTAGCGATTCAGATCACGGTTGATTCCGATCTAAGCGTCGAACAACGACGCCTCCGCGTTCAACACACGTGCAGCCCGATGACGTCTCCCGTGCCTTGATCCAGCAAGGGGAGAGGGAGAGGTTGGGGAAGACTCCGTCCAGCAGCAGCACGACAGCGTGGTGGTGGTGGAAGAGCGTGGCACTCCAGCAGGGCTTCGCCAAGCACTACGAGAGATGAGGAGGAAGAGAGGTAGGCTGCGCCAAGAGAGAGATCATCTCGTGTGTTTTGCAGCCCCAAATACCTCAAATATATATAGGGGAAGGGGAGGGGCTGCGCCCCCATCTAGGGTTCCCTCCCTAGGGGTGGAGGCAGCCCCCAAAACCCATCTAGGGTGCGGCCAAGGGGGGAAGAGAGGGGGGCGCACCTAGGGTGGGCCTTAAGGCCCATCTGGACCTAGGGTTTGCCCCATCCCACTCTCCATGTGCCTTGGGCCTTGGTGGGGTGCGCACCAGCCCACCTGGAGCTGGTCCCCTCCCACACTTGGCCCACGCAGCCTTCTGGGGCTGGTGGCCCCACCTGGTGGACCCTCGGGACCCTCCCGGTGGTCCCGGTACGTTACCGATAGCACCCGAAACTTTTCCGGTCACCAAAATAGGACTTCCCATATATAAATCTTTACCCCCGGACCATTCCGGAACTCCTCGTGACATCCGGGATCTCATCCGGGACTCCGAACAACATTCGGTAACCACATATATCTATTCCCTATAACCCTAGCGTCATGGAACCTTAAGTTTGTAGACCCTACGGGTTCGGGAACCATGCAGACATGACCGAGACAACTCTCCGGCCAATAACCAACAGCAGGATCTGAATACCCATGTTGGCTCCCACATGTTCCACGATGATCTCATCGGATGAACCACGATGTCAAGGATTCAATCAATCCCGTATACAATTCCCTTTGTCTACTGGTATAGTACTTGCCCGAGATCCGATCGTCGGTATCCGATACCTTGTTCAATCTCGTTATGGAAAGTCTCTTTACTCGTTCCGTAACACATCATCCCGTGATCAACTCCTTTGATCACATTGTGCACATTATGATGATGTCCTACCGAGTGGGCCCAGAGATACCTCTCCGTCACACGGAGTGACAAATCCCAGTCTCGATTCGCGCCAACCCAACAGACACTTTCGGAGATACCTGTAGTGCACCTTTATAGCCACCCAGTTATGTTGTGACGTTTGGTACACCCAAAGCACTCCTACGGCATCCGGGAGTTGCAGAATCTCATGGTCTAAGGAAATGATACTTGACATTAGAAAAGCTTTAGCAAACGAACTACACGATCTTGTGCTATGCTTAGGATTGGGTCTTGTCCATCACATCATTCTCCTAATGATGTGATCCCGTTATCAATGACATCCTATGTCCATGGTCAGGAAACCATAACCATCTATTGATCAACGAGCTAGTCAACTAGAGGCTCACTAGGGACATGTTGTGGTCTATGTATTCACACATGTATTACAGTTTCCAGTTAATACAATTATAGCATGAACAATAGACAATTATCATGAACAAGAAAATATAATAATAACCATTTTATTATTGCCTCTAGGGTATATTTCCAACACTCGCTAGTAGGATAAGGTAACTGGGTCTGTTTGCCAAGTCTGCAACCATTAGAATGTAAGGAAACATCTCCAGATACAGACCCTAAGAGGCCCTGATGAACTAAAGAAGACAAGCGAGAACCACAGATGTGACCAAGGCGATGATGCCACTGCTAGAAGGACGCGGACGAAGAGGCAGCAAGAGCATGAGAGCTGGCATATGAGGCAGCAGCGGAAGGAACACGAAGTCAGTCAACCTCCCAAAGGCCCTCGGACTCACAGCACCGAGGGCCAGCACCAACCAGAGCCTGAGTGCGAAGATCCTGAACAGAACAAGAGTCGGCATCAAGAATGACACGACAACCAGAATCAGTAAGTTGGGCAGCGGAAAAAAGATTCATGGTAAGACGTGGAACATGAGACACACTAGGAACCGAAAAGGACGGAGTGGAAAGGATGCCACGACTAGTAACAGGAAGAGGTGTGCCATCGGTAGTGAGAACATTAAGAGGAAAATCAAGAGATCGAAGAGAAGATAAAGCAAAAGAATCAGAAGACATATGAAAAGACGCTCCAGAATCCAGAACCCACGAGGATGTACCTGACTGAGTAGGCATCGGCGGTGGCGGAGTGGTGGTGGCTGTCACAGCGGCAACAGAACCCGTCGAGGAAGAGCCAGATGAAGCTAACATGCGCTTGAGCCGCATAATATCCTGGTCAGTAAGCGATGAAGTCGAGGAAGGCGCACGAGTCCCACTGGAAGGAGAGCGCTTCAGGTCTCTTCGCTTCTTGTGACAATCTAACTCTGGGTGACCTGGCCGGTTGCAGTAGCCACAGAAGGTGTGCGAGCGCGACGGACCCTCTCCTGAGGAAGGGTGACCCGTCCCCCTGGTGGTGTGGGCAGAAGTGGTGGAGCAGAAGGCACAGGAGCACGGGCAGCAAGAACGGTAGGAACCACAAGCAGACCAGCAGACCGGAGGCGTGTCTCCTCAGCACGAAGCTCTGCAAGCACCTCCGAAATAGGAATACGACCACGAGCGAGCAAGTGAGCACGGCGAGGCTCAAATTCAGACCGGAGGCGAGATAAGAACTCATGAACCCTCTGAAACTCCAAGTCAGACCTTGTGGTCTGGCAACAACGGCAAGTGCCACAAACAACTGTCCGCAGGGAGTCAAGCTGACGCCGGATGGCAGAGCACTGAGAGTAGAACTCATCAACAGACGAGTCACCCTGCTGAAGAGCATGCTCCTGACGCACTACAGAGAGGTATAGAGCATCGCCAGAGGGCTGATAGCGCTGACAGAGATAGGACCACATCGCTGCAACAGTGCCGAGACCCATGAACTCCGAAGCAAACTGAGGGAGAACACTCGCAGTGAGGACAGCAGCAGCCCGAGCATCATCATTGCACCACTGAGTGTAAGGAGACAGATCATCCCGGTAGGCAGAAAGAGCATCAGAATAGGCGGATACCTGCTGATCATAAGCAGCAACTGCAGCATCATCAAGAGCCTTGGCTGCATCCCGATCAGCCTGAGAAGCATCGGCAGTAAGCACCGGCGGAACATGAGCCACTGGAGCAACAGGGCATGGCGGACAGGAGACCTCGCCAGAGAGAACACCCCACAACAGAAGCCCGCGCATGTGGATACGCATGAAACCCACAAACTCAGCATAATTGGTGCCATCAAAGATCACCGAGCACCAAGGAACAGCCACATAGCCTGACGAAGACATGCTGATTTGCTTTTCTGCCTCTCTCTCTTTTTTTTTGTCAACACCGAACACCCGAAGAGAAGCCGGAGCGAGGGGCCCGAACAGGATTCGGACCAAGGGGCCCGAACTGCAGGCGCGAGGAGCCCCAAGCGGCGCGAGGAGGCAGCAGCGCTCGAGGAGGCCGGCTGCTGGAACGAGGCCAGGCAGCAGCGGCCGATACAGAGCAGCAGCAGCCCGGATCCGCGGCGAGCAGGGGCTCACCAGCCGGATCCAGCGGAGCAGCAGCTGCCCGGACCGGATCCAGCGGATGCCAGGCACCAGCGACCGGGCACGGGACGAGCAGGTCCCGGTCGGATCCGCGACGAGGGGCGGACGAGCGGCAAGGAGGACCCCGGCCGTGCACGGGACGAGCAAGTCCCGGCCGGATCCACGGCGAGAAGCGGCTAAGCCTGCCCCGACGAATCCGCGGCGAGGAAGACCGGGCAGAGCACGGGTCGGGGGCGGCCTGAAGCGGGCAGAGAGCAGCGTCAGCCGGACGGCAACGGGAGGGAGCGAATCGAGGGAGGAGAGCTAGCACGGAGTTGCAGCGTGCGGGAGAGGGAGGAACCTAACATCTGATACCATGTTGGATAAACAGCAACTAGCTTTACTGAGGGCAATAAGCCAGTACATATACAGATGTGATAAAATGCAGAAAAGTCCCTTATATAATGAGGATGTACACAAGTAACTATACACATCTAACATGAAGGACCTATCAATGATCTGCCAAATTTCAGATTTCCTCCCGGAGGATTCGACACTGACGAGCGATGCACTTGCATCGACTACTTGAGATACAGAGGATACCCACCCGCGTAGATTTTGTAATCTGTGCTCTGGTCATGTGTCAAGTTTGATTGATAGAGCCATGCCCGCCCTGCTTTTGCTCACATCCACTTTGCCTTTCATAGTGAAGTGCACTTTTGCTATACAGAAAAAAAAAATCTCCCAAAATGATCAGGCGAAGTACGCATCTTTCCGCGGGAAGGAATTGTTATAGGACATGAACTTTCTTTCCACTTGAACTATTATCTTAGATTGGAATATGCAAATTCGCTTGATGAGTGGACTCAGATGTATATTCACAGGTTTGTTTTGGTACCGTATATTCAAGCTTCACGGTATAGTGACCACAAGGGGTGAGGGTGTCCATGATTAGGGCATTTCTGATCATAGACATGTCATCATGTCAGGGCTTTCCGATTTCCAAAGCGGAGTTGACAGTATCAACTTGAACCATCGTAACTGGTAGTACAATCTTGACTAGCTAGGGCCGGACCGTGATGCGTTTAGCTCCATCGGACAATTCCTACCGGTTTATGACAAAGAGTACCTGTGAGCTTGCTGGACAAACTCATCGGATTATTCCCGTAACAGGCCTTGCCAATCAATCTGGGTCGGTCCTAGCCGTTACTATAGCTTGTATGCATGCATGATTCGTTGGTTCTTTGTGCTTATCAACGATATACTCTACAAACGTAAACTGCGCAGGCACGTGACTAGCAGCCACAGTGCCATTTACCAAGCATGAGCATCCAAAGCGAATCAGCTCAGAATACTGCTATGATTCTCGGGTGGCAGAGAAGGAATTTCAGATCGGTATCCACGATGTAACTCTTCAAATGTGTTGCTGACTCATCAGCGTACTACTGGAGGTGATGGTCTCGGAGTCGGAGGACGGGATAAAGCGCCGGACCTTTTTGAAAGAAAAGAAAGCTAATCATGGAGCCGTTTGCTCCAAGCAATGCTTTCCTATTCCTAGCTAGTACTACCTCAACCCGATCCAGTTCAGTTCAGAGCTCGATGGCAGACCAAGAGAATGTCGAGCGACCAGACCACTCTCGGTTGGATCTATTATAATCTGATAAAAGTACTATATATATCTTATTAGAGGGATGCCACATGTAATATTTTACCTTTTCCTTTTGAGAATCTGTAATGTTTTACCTGGGCACAAGAAATGCCCTGGGAAGTGTTCAAGTGTGCTCCTTTTGAGATATTTCACACGCTTTAAAAAATGACTTGCGCAGCGCGCGCCGTGTTGTTGATGCGTACAACTGTGAAGTGTGGCCATGCCAATAGCCAAAGAGAGAGAGAGAGCAGCTAGCGACCGGACCGGACCGGATCGGGGCGTGGGGTAGGGGTGGTAGGGACGGCGTCGCTGGCTGTCACGCTTTGCTCCACGACAAGGGAGGCCCATGACGACGTCCTTGCCGCCCCGCGTGGCTCCACTGCCAACCGTACTGCCCACCGTTTTGTTCCCTCCCCTCCCCTCCCCTCGCCCGATCGAGATCCATCCATCCATGCATTGCCAGCAGGATTTCTCTTAGTTTTTTCTTTGAGAAAACAGGAGTAAAATTCATCTTCCACATTCTATGGGAGAGGCGTGCAAAAAAAAAGTCACTGAATTCAAGAACTGTAATTTTTGGGTTGACGAAGTTGTTCGGATCACCGGAGACGTCTCCATACGTGTGTCGCCCACACGGCGCCAGCTGCCTCGCCGTGTGTAGCCACGCCACCTTAGGATGGACCGCATGAGTGACACTCTGCACATACGGTCACGGTCACAAGGGACGTTTCTCCCACGTGGCGTTGTATTTCTAGCCGTTTGTAGCCACGTCAGTGTAGGATGGACCATGGCGATGATACTCTGCGTCTGCAGGGGGTTTTCACAAAAAAATCCGGTTGGTGGGCCTTCTTTAACGCGGGTGGATTGTTGTATGGGTCGCATTTGCAAAAATGCCACCATGTGCGCACGCCATTTTGCAAATAAAAAAATGCCTTGCCCCCACCTCGGTTCCATCGACGATGCTTCAAAACCACCCGATGCGGAAAGAAAGGGAAGAGAGTAAAGAGGAGTAGGCGATTGCGATGGCGATCACCTAGGGTCTTCGCTTCGACACAAGGAGGCCTCGGTGGCGGCGCCTATGCCGGAGATTTCACCGTCGAGTTGAAGCATGGCACCACGGCTGCGACCAAAGGGCAAGACACCTCCATTTATGGTGAGTTTTCATTCCCTGCCCCCATGATGTTCATTCTTATTCATGTACCCATCGCCTGCCATTTAGATGACATGTTCGTGTGGCTTAGATGTCGCCAATGCCATGCTTCATTCATGTGGTTACTTGGACTGTGAAAA
>NC_041391.1:226904446-226939212 GCF_002162155.2 Triticum dicoccoides
AGTGGCACACGCGGTTTGTGACTAAAGTAGAGGATTCTAAATGGTAGGATAGGTAAACACGTGCTTCTAAGGTTATATCATATAGCTAGATGTGAATCATATAAGTCAATTGCCCATGTTCAATTAACTAAATGTAAGTGTGTCAGAGCTAGATTCTATAGATCCCGCGGTAGGGTATCTTACCTAGGCGATTTGGCCCGATGGTAATAGGGGCAAGGTTTTTCCCAGGTTTGGGCTCTCGAGGAGAGATAATATCCTACTCTTACTCTTATGTATTGTGTTGGGGTTTATACAAAGTACATGTAAAGTACCAAGGGAATGCATATTGACGAGCCCAGCCCTTGACTTATATAGCATACCGGGGGGGCTAGGGTTACAGATTCTAGTCGGTTACATCGGTGGAGATAGAGTCCTCCGCGGCGCTGGTATCTGCTGATTGTCCTCCAAGTCTCCGGAATCCTCGTATAATTAGCTAAGGGCCGCCAATGTGGCCCAAGACGTAACCGACCTAGGGGTCCTCAACCTGACCCGCCAGGCCGGGAACCGACATGGCGAGGGACCCCTTTTGGCTGGGTCACCGTCGATGTGCTAACTGAATGTGTGAACAATATTGTATTAACTGAACTTAACTTTGTTGAACTGTCTTTGCACATGCTAAGTGGTCTTGCTAACTGAACTTGACCATGCTAACTGAATTTTGCAATTTTGCAATGCAAACCAATCATTGCAAATTAACTGAATTTTACACATTATCTGATCATTTCAATTTGCAATGTCCATGTAGGTGATGAAGAAAGGGATTTCTTTACTGTTGCTATGAATTATGGAGATTTTTTCACTGGGAGTGGTTCTGAGGTTGTTCCAGAGATCTAGTGGAGGTAAGGCATTTTGTTCTCTTTGGTCGGATGATGATGATTGTCTAGGCCCCTTCATCATCATCTTCTCTAGGATGGTGATCTTATCCTTATCTTCATTGTCGTTGATTTCTTCTTGCTCTGGCTGACAACTTCCCGCCTTATGCAACAACACCGTTATCTGGCTCCGAGGATGTTTCGAAGATTTAGAGGAGGTAAGGCATTTCAGTTCTGTCTGATCGGATCATGGTGGTTGTCTAGGGCCCTTCGCCGTCCTTTTCTATAGGATGATGATTTCAACCTTACTTCCTTGTCATTGATTTCTCCTGGTTCCAACATGCAACTTTCCGTCCCGTGCCTCAAGACTGTTATCTGTCTCCAAGGATGTTTTGGAGATCTAGAGGCGGCATGGATATTTGCTCATTACATGCCACTGCCACCAAAGATTACGTGAGGAAGACATCATTGATATACAACATGGCATTTTATTTGCTGCTTTTTAGAAAACGGACATTTCTAATATATCGTCTTTGCCTTCTACTTGTTGGAAGAGAAAATGCCTTTTTTTTACAGCAAATAGACTTTATTTCTCATATGATGGTCATGTCGTGTACAACTAAAAGTTAGGGATTACATCATCTCAAGAACCCGAAATTCTAGCAGTAAAATAATGCTTAGCTAGCTCATCTGCTATCTGATTAGCTTCCCGGAAACAATGTTTAAATGATATTTTGGCCAAGTTCATTGCCAACTGCTTGCATTTAGAGACCAATGCAACGCCGGGTCCTGGATAAGAGTCCATTTGCTGAATTGCCTCCACCACGAGCAATCAGATTCAATCTTCACATTGTTGCACCCCAAATTTTGCCAGTAAGTATATTCCATTTCTAATTGCCATGAGCTCCACTGAATAAACATCTCGGATATGCGGAAGAAACCAAGTCACTTATGTTAGAACGTCACCCCGTTCATCACGAACAACAGTACCGAAAGCTCCAGATCAATCCATGAGACGGTTTTTTCCACATATATTCTTTCTTCAGAGCCGGGAGCTTTGGAGACATCGATCCTGATGTAATCTGTAGCTAGCATGCGAATAGACAGTGTTGTTTTCTCGGGGTTTTGAATCATGATTCCTTTAACAAGTTATCGTCGTTGCCACCAAAGGTACCACGCCGCCACAACACCCAGTTCGGCCACAGGTAGTCCATTCGAAACAACATCAAACTTTGAAAAATCTTCATAGTGACTGATCCTGGTCTGTCCTCGCCAGTTGCTCTTTGAATGACATCTAGAAGTCCCTGCTGAGGCCACACTTCTTTCACGCGACGACATTTGAAGAGGCAGTGCTGCAAGTCATCAGCACCCATCGAACGGCATGGGCATCCGGGCGAACAAGGTATGTATGAAAAAGAAAAAGGCCTTCTACTTCTAGGAAAAGAAAATATCTTCTTTCCTAAGAAAAGAAAAATGAAATATCTTCTTTGCTAAGAAAAGAAAAAGAAAAGATAGAATCTTCCCTCCCCCGATGTGAGTGCACGGGTCTCATCCTCCCCAGCTTGACACCAAAATACTCACGGAGACTGCACTGCTCCGTGGCCGGATCGCCTCAGTTCGCCAACGGGTTTGCGCGAATGGGTTGGCGGCCACAGCTGGACCTTTATAAATCACGGTCACGGACACGTCTACCTACCAACAACCCACACACGCGCCGCGCTCGGCACAAGTCCCACAGCCACACTGCACTGGACACACGGTCGCGCACGCGGCGCCGCGGAGAGGCGAGGACACAGACGGGGGAGGCGGCGATGGTAGAAGGCGGCAGCGGCGCGGGTGCTACGTCGACCTGCCGGCGCGGCGGCGGTGGAGGCGGCATCGTCGGCCCGGCGGCCCGGCGGTGCTGCGGCGGCGGGTGCGGGCTCGGGCGTCTCGTCCGGCGGCTGCGGCGGCAGGGGAGGCAGGCGCTGTGCGCGGCCAGGCCGGCGGCGGCGTCGTCGTCTTCGTCGGCGGCCGCGGCGCTCCGGGGCTGCCAGTACGACCCGCTGAGCTACGCGCGCAACTTCGACCAGAGCGGCTTCGGCGACCCGGACCCGGACGCGGACGCGGCCAGCCTCTACTACAGCTACACCTTCTCCTCCCGCTTCGTGCTCGCGCCAGGCAGCGCCACCTCGTCCTCAACCGCCGTCGCGGCCGTCGTCCCCGCGCCGAACGGCCTCGTCGTCGCCAGCCGGCCAACCGCCGCCAGCCATTAGCCGTCCCGGCGACAGTAGCTTCCCTTTCTCTCTCCTCGGGTTCTCTTTTCCTCAACCTCTGGAGTGGAAAGGCAGCAGCTTCATTTAGTTTGATTAAAGAAAACTTTTCTGTAGGGGAAAGTTCGGTCGGGAGAAGACGATGCTTGTAAATTAATACCGTAGTACTCTATGTACTGTATGTGAGAAGAACGCCATTGCTGGGTCGATCGAGCTGTGCCATGCCATGCCATGCTCGGTCGGATTCTCGAGGACCGTTTCAGATTTCTGATTCTGAGCTGCCGAGGATAGGGTCGAGAGTACTATAATTGCAGCGGCAGATGCCGATGGGCAGGGAGGACGTATAGGACCGATAGGCGCCATGAATGCGGTGGTACTTGCCGGCGGTGACGCCATCGCCATGGCTGGCACTGGGTGGGAACGGAATGGGCGACGGTCGGGGGTGGTGGTGGCGCCATTATTGGCCCTGGAAATGGAATTCACGGCTCCGCAGTCCCGTCCGTGATCTGTCGCCGTCACCACCACCGCACCGGCTGCTTCGGGGTGGTGGTGGGGGCGGAGTCGGAGGAGGAGAAGATGCCTGCCAATCTGCCATGGCCGGCGAGACCGACCATGACGGCATTATGGTGCGCCCTGTCACCCTCAGGAATCCTCGGATCTGATGCTTACCCAGGCTGATGGGACGCATTCCGGCCACTGGACCCAATGCATCCCGGTCAGGGATTTTACAGGATTCCGGTGCTGTTTTTACTTTCACTGGGATGTGTGTGTTGAGCAGACGCTCCTGCTTCGGTGCTTCATTAGAGCATCTTCAATACAAGATGCAAATTTGAAGATGTAAAAAATGTTTTACAGACTAGGAGGAAGAGGAACAGGGGGAGGGAAATGAAATGAAAGCCAACTGATGGTCGGCACGCGGCCGCCAGTTTTACATCTCCAGATGAAGGAAGTGCAAATTTGCATCATAAGGTGTCGTAGTTTACATCTTTGGAAGGCGAAAATATAAATTTTCATCTACATTATCTGTTGAAGAGAGGTTTTGGGGCCTTGGAAATGGAAAAGTTAGGTATTTTTACATCTATTCTTATATTTTTTTTGAGGAATTGATGACAGTGGGAGAGGCTCCCACTGACTTTGTATTACTCACAACAGAATAGTTACATTTGTGTTACAAAGGGGTTTTAGGCCCCCCCGGCCATGATTGATACAAAGCTAGCTGCCCAAACTAACAATGAAATCAGAGAGGAAAGGATGAACCTTCTCCGGACAGTTGTGGGTCACCAAACCCAGCAAATGTTTAAATCTAGCTAACCATGCCCCAAACGAATGCGGGATCCTCCTGAAATGTTGGTTGTTCCTTTCCATCCACAGGCTCCAAGCAGCAAGCAAGAAGATGTCCATGAAAAGCGGCCGACGCCAGTCTTCTCTACCACCATGCAAAATGGCAAGCCTGTTGGTCCCCCCTGGCCACATCAGACCAATCCTACTCCAGCATTGTTGGGCAAAAGGGCACGTGAAGAAGAGATGTTCCACGGTTTCCTCGGGTGGGTTTTGGCAGAGCATGCAAGTATAGTCGCCCCCATCCACATTATAGTGCCCTTACCTAGTGGCTGTACCTAGTGGCTGTACTACATAAATGCAGATGATTTGTCTTGCTAGTTTCTTTCTACATTTTCTGGGCAAAGAGAACTGTTTTTCTTTTGCGAAACTGGGCAAACAGAATTGCAGCTTAGTGATATATTCTCTTACAGACTTTTTTTTGAACCTCTTACCTTTTTTTTTTTGAAGATTCTTACCGACTTTTCTTGATGATACGGATTTTATGAGAGCAAGATAGGAATCGAGAGAAAAGGAAACAAGCAGTGTTTTCCTTCCAAAAATGAAAATTGGGCCCAGCCCATGCAGATACATGGGCCGGATAAATCTAGCTTCACTGCTACACCATCAAGGCCCAGACGGCCCACGACCCATAAAAGCCCCTGCCTGCTGCAGTAGTCTCTCCCTTGACTCTTCTCTTCGTCCTTGACCGAGGGCGACTCTCTGTCTCTCTCTCTCCGCCTCCGCCGAGGGCTTCCGAGAATCCACCAGCGGAGCAGCGAGACAGGGACCCCTCCGCCGTCACCAACACCGCCCTACTCGCCGCCGCCTCACCGCCTCCACCGCCATCTTCTACGTCCTCCCGTCCCCGTACCGGAGATCCGGCGGTTCTCGGTAACAAACTTTCCCCCCTCCCCACCTTTTTTAACCGCGGGGCGTGATCCCGTTCAATTCCCGCATGCGCGCCTGCCTAGATTGATCCGGAATTTTCTTCCCCGTTTCGCGCATGTCGTGTTTGCGATCCGTCGGTGGCTTCTCGTTTGCTGAATTCGTAGGGTAAGCGCGATTCGGCGATGGTTTCGGTTGTGAAATTGGTGGTGTTTATGCGTCTTCTTGGACGGAAGAGTGTCATAATTCTTCCGTAACCATCGGCCCATCACCAGGGCACTGTCCCACTGCATGCGCCCGAGTGATCCATAATTAACCTAGTTCAGTTATGTTTTCTGTTAGGTAGATTTCATAGGTATGTGTAACTGGTTGTGTGACAGCCTTGATTCTCGTACATGTAAGGGCTAACGAATTGGATGTATGCATCAAATTCGGTTGCCAGCGTGATTTTCCACTAAAGCAAAATGAGAGTTCAGAGATTTACAGTGTGCGCTTCCGCCGTTCTGTTTATCTTCAGCGCCAATCCAGTGAGATTGCGATAGAGACAAATTCCGCTGTGTAGTAGGCTTAGTTGGGATTGGCTCCACGAAAGCTCAACCTTCTATAAATTAGTATTGGCGTGGAGTCGACCCCTCCACGTGTATGACGCATTGATTATGCCAACGTATTGTTGATATTTTTGGTTGCATACGTTTCTCAGTCTGATTTTTGGAAGGTATCGATATATGCCCTGCCGTGTCCGTATGTCATGGTGACACGACAGACCCCAGGTCTCCTTTGCCCACGTCAAATGCGTGAATCGTCTGAAGCTGCCCAATTGCTAGATGTTCTAAGACATCCTATTAAGGCAGTTGTTACCTGCCTTTAGCTTACTTGGGAGAACACGATAAATCATTTTCAACTGATAGTGAAAAGTGAGGATAAGAAGACAGCGTAAGTCATTTGGCGTCTTGGATATATGTGACAAACTTGGTGATGTAGTAGGTTTAATTAAATAAACTTTGTCCTTCACATCATCAAAGTTTGTAAAAGTAAGCTGTGCCATCAGGAAATAAAGAAGTCCTTCTTTTACACGCCACTCCACTTTTAACTTTAGCTGAACTTTACAAGGTGTGATATTGACTTAATTCAAAGCTCTTGGTTTATGCAAGTACATGATACTGCCTTGCTAATTTAGGAGGAATATATAGCTATACATACCACCCTTTCTGTAGATTCCCAAGTCCTAACTGAAGGTGTAGGTTTACGTGCCTTTTCTGTGTGATCTACAGAACCTGCTTGCACTGAAAATCCTCAGACATGGATGATCTGAAGCTCTGAACTCTCTATGATTAGTGCCGATCCATCTAACTTGCTTTGTTAAAGTAGTCCAAATATTGGACTCTTCTGTGTTTGTTACTCCTTAACCAATATTAGCAGGGATTGATTGGTTATGCAAAAGTACACTTACAAATTATGGATTGTGGTAGTGCGAAGGAAACTTTTCCTTCCTATCACACATAACCAAGGTTGATGGAAAGTTGTGATTTTGATTGACATTGTCTGTTTGATTTTATTTCCGTTGCTGTTTGTGTTCTGATGATACTTTTGCCTTTAATCCTTTTAATTTCAGTTGCTTTATGTGTAGCGACAATCTTTCTCTGTTCGGAATACTGCGGTCAACCTTCAGTGATGAAATATTGAGGTCAATTGATAGTTGCATTATGAAGATTCTTATCACACATATTAGGGATAAGGTTGATGGGAACTTGTGATTTTTATTTACATAGTCTGTTAGATTTCATTTCTGCTGCTGCTTGTGTTCTGATGATACTTTTCCGTTTAATCCTTTTAATTTCACCTTTTCATGTGTAACGAGAATCTTTTTGTGTTCTGAATGCTGCAATGGACCTTTAAGATTAAATATTGAGTTCGATTGCTTTGATTCCTTCGTTCACATTATAAGATGGAATTCCCATTCATCTACGATACATTTATGAATTTCCAATCTTGTAAACTTGTTCTGATCTTTCTAACTAATCTAGATGAAAATTAACAGTTGAATACCTTTAATTGTTTTGCGCAGTGACTGGAAGATATTTGGCTTTGCACGAACAAGATCTCACATGGAGCCATCCTCGCAGCCTGAGCCTGTCGTGGGTGTGGCCACTGCTGGGTCACAAGCATATCCTCCTCCTGCTGCCTATCCAGCTCCAGCCATGCCTGCCGCCATTCCTCCTGGCTCGCAGCCAGCAGTGCCATTCCCAGCTAATCCAGCTCAACTCAGTGCTCAACACCAACTGGTTTACCAACAAGCCCAGCAATTTCACCAACAACTGCAGCAACAGCAGCAGCAGCAACTTCGTGAGTTCTGGGCTACTCAAATGGAAGAGATTGAGCAGGCAACTGACTTCAAGAACCACACCTTACCACTGGCAAGGATAAAAAAGATAATGAAGGCTGACGAGGATGTCCGGATGATCTCCGCAGAAGCTCCTGTTGTCTTTGCAAAGGCATGCGAGGTGTTTATCTTAGAGTTGACACTTAGGTCATGGATGCACACTGAGGAGAACAAGCGCCGGACCTTGCAGAAGAATGACATTGCGGCTGCCATTACCAGGACTGACATCTACGACTTCTTGGTGGACATCATTCCCAGGGATGACATGAAGGAGGAAGGCCTTGGGCTTCCGAGGGTGGGCTTGCCACCTGCTGCTCTAGGGGCACCGGCTGATGCCTATCCTCCTTATTACTATGTGCCAGCACAGCAGGTACCCGGAGTAGGAATGATGTATGGTGGTCAGCAGGGTCACCCAGTGGCATATGCGTGGCAGCAGCCTCAAGGGCAACAGGCCGAGGAGGCTCCTGAAGAGCAGCAGCAGTCTCCCTCAAACTAGCCAAGAGATTGATGCAATGAAGCCATGACATGATCCTGAACTTGATGCCTATAAACTCAGGCTTGTGTTAATTTATTTCCGTCATCGTTGGCCGGAACAGTTACTCATGGTTAGGTCTTAGGGGGGGTTCCTAATGGTAGCTTCGACGCTGGTATGCTACCGGCGGTAGGAAAAAAAAGATTGTGATTTGTTAGGTGATTTGAAACTGATTTAGTAAACAGTACCTTCGTTTTTGCCCTAGTTTCTATCTAATCAAATATTCCAAATGCCCGCCTTGTGGAGAGCCTTGTAAGAATCGATCGGTGCAGGCTGATGTCACTCCTGTTTGTTTGCCTCATTTACCAGTCATGATGCTGCCTGCCTCGCAAGAATCCTGCCTTCCGATTTGGCAGTCACCACACCAGGGCATGAAGACCGCCTACACTTTGGAGCATGAAAAACAGGTTGGTTCCTTGTGTGGAAGATAGAACTGTCTGTCTCTGCTCCCTGTTTGAGGAATAACGGGGGACATGAATTATTGTGCTTTCCAGTGTAGCTGTTGAATCTGTGTGCTTAATTTGGAGTATATGCATTTCCACTTCGCTGCCTATTTAATTGGGTTCAAAAATGCATACATAGTCACCCTTCTTTTGAACAACAAATACAGATTCTTGTTCATAGCAACTTCACCTACTGTTGTTATATATTTGGTTGCCAGTAGGCCTGTAACAGCCTTTGAGATCCCAACAAGTAGAAAGAGAGAGATGGCAGATTTTTTACTTGGTTTGGTTGGTTGGTTGCACCTTAACTACCAAAGTCAGGGCAAACGACAAGCTAGCAATGTTGGCCGAGTCTGCGAGGTTCTCCTGTTTTGCTTTCCCTTTCCCAAAGGTAAGATATGGATCACACACTATCAATAGCACATAAGCAGCAGCCTGATAGTAATCTGAAACCTTAATTGAAGTCCATGTATCACTGTCCCTAACAACACATACTAGATATGCTTTGAAGCAAATGGAATGGGAACGTGCGAGTTTGCATAATGGAGGGCAGATTGTATGTGTAGTCGTGGCTTGAGCTGCGCACCTGACAAGCTGACGATGTTCTTGAGCTTGTCTGTTCAACTGTTGGAGCTACTAGTTAGACTGAATTTATGAGAGCCAGCCATATCATATTTTGCACCCAAAATTAAGAAACATGTCTACTGCTTGGTTTCATCACATTCTCTCGTATGCGAAAAAAAGAAGAAAAGATGGTCCCATCTTTCTTATCACTTGTTGGCAATCGCTCTGCCTCTGTCATTGCTGTAAAGCAGTGGTGGTTGTTGCAACTGAGATGCTACTGCATTTTATGGCATAAGCTTCCTTGCTAAACCATCTCACCACAAGTCCAAAGCCCTTTGATTCCACGGAAACCTACACTAGCACTCCATCACATGATGCAACGAGGCGGTTTCTTATCTCCATCAGCGCATCATAAATGGAAACCCTAGCTACCCTCCTGAGTCCTGTATATAGATATCACTCTATGATAGGCGTGAGATATGTGAACAGCTTTTGGATCTCATGCGTGTGTGAATGTTGGTGAGAAGGCTGACTTACCAACATTTACTTCTGGAAGTGCGACGATCTAAAAACTAACTAGCATGCTTACACATTTTCTATCTAATCCAATATTCCAAATGCCTTCATTTTCGTCCTAGTTTCCATCTAATCCAATATTCCAAATGCCTGCCTGTTGAGAGACTTGTAAGAATCGATTGGTGGAGGCTGCTGTCATTGCCTCTGTTTGTTTGCCTCATTTACCAGTCATCATGCCGCCTGCCTCGCAAGAATCCTGCCTTCCGTTTTGGCAGTCACCAGACCAGGGCATGAAGACCACCTACTCTCTGGAGCATGAAAAACAGGTTGGTTCCTTTCTTTGTGGTGGAATCCATGCATGTGTGTGAAGGAGAACTGCCTGTCCGCTCCCAGTTTGAGGAATACCCTGGGACAGGAATTATTGTGGCTGTTGAATCTATGTGCTTAATTTGGAGTATATGCATTTCCATTTTGCTGCTTATAAATTACTCGTGTTCATGCATTGTTCATAAGCATAGCAACTTCACCTACTGTTGTTATATATTTGGTTTTTTTTTTGCGAGGAGTTATATATTTGGTTGTCAGTAGGCCTGTAACAGCCTTTGAGATCTCAACAAGTAGGAAAAGAGGGATGGCAGTTTTTTTTTTTTACTTGGTTTGGTTTCTTGCACCTGAATTATCAAGGTTATGGGATGACGACAAGCTAGCAGAGGTCGAGTCCTTACCCATGAACAGAACTAAGAATGCACTAGAAATTGGTAAGCGATTGTGAATGGCCTCTTCTGCTAAAAAAAAGATTGTGAATGGCCTCGAGTGACTGTTTTAAAATTACGAGTAATATATATGACAAAAATAAATAAATGGTAAGTAGATTTACTCTACTGGGAATAAAATCGGTAAGGTGTAAAACACCTTGTTTGACTAGCGGCCAGAAGAAGAAAGGGACCGGAAAATTGTCCAATCTTGAGGTAGACTCGAGCTCTTTTTGTTGAACGCAAGCCAGAACTACCTCCGCCATGACCCTAGGGGGAAGCCTTCCAAAAAAAATCCCCATCTCGTGCATTCATCAAGGGGCGGACCGATGTGAAACGAAGGGAAAGTAGATGGGCGCTAATCTGCGCCGGCGCACCGGCCCAAATTTGGGTCGGTCGCATGCCAGCCGCCCGATCCGCACATCCCTGACCGCTCAATTTTGCCAGCTGGCCCCGCACGCGTCGTCCTCATCCTCCAACACCACGAACACGAGACCCCCCCGAAAAAATCCCCCGTCCTGGGAGTTGTCTCCCGTACCACGGGCCGCCCCTCGCCGGCCGTTGACCTCGCATCAGGTTGCGCCTCGCCGCACCCGCCCTCGCAGATCGCAACTAGCCACCTTCGTCGTCGGCCGCAGCTGAGCGATGAAGCCGTCGCAATTCCGTTGCCTCCGCGATCGACGATGTTGCTTGTAGGCTTGTAGCACCGATCGTCGATGCTTCCAGCATCTGCGGGCCGCGATTCTGGCATTTTTACGCCGCAGCTGCAACACCCCCGTTTGGTCGTGGTCACCGCCGGGGAGCTTGTGTGTTCACAGTTCCAGTTTTTCTGTCAGCCCATGGTTCCAGCAAAATGCATGGATGTAGCACAAATCTTCACCGGTGGTAGCAAAGCCGAAACACAGTTGCAGCAAAACACCATCGCCGCTCGTCGCGGGTTGCAGCTAATCCACGAATGGATGTAGCAAAATCCAGCGGCAGTTGTAGCAAAAACGTTGTCGCCATCGTCACACGTCGCAGCTAAGCTATGAAGTATGTAGCAAACAACAACGTCGGTAGTAGCAAAAACTGACAATGGTTGCAGCAAGAAACCGTCGTCGCTGCTGCCGGGGTTGCACCATCATCATGGAGGATGTAGGAAATGTTGTCGCTAGTGGTAGCAATTGCAGACATCGGTAGTAGCAAAAATTGATGACGGTTCCAGCAAAAACTATGTCGCCGTCGTCGCGGGTCATACCCTCGCCGTATTTGGTTGTAGCAAATTCTGCCACGGGTCGCAGCTCCTTCGTCGCCTGGTTCCAGCATCTCACATCAACGGTCGCAAACACCCCTCCCTCGCGACGTCATTTGAACCAGTGTCGCCCGAGCTCGTCGTTTTTAACGACCATGACTGCACGCAGTCGTTTCCCGCCCAGCACCGGCGACGAATGGAGTAAGGATGCACAAGGGTGCGTGTGCTTGGGGATAGAGCAGCTTGGTGAGGGTCCTCTAGGGTGGGCGGAGCAAGGGCCGACGAGAGCCATGGGGGAGGAGCGCGAGCTGCTTGCGGGAGAGCACAAGGAAGACGAAGGCCATGCTGGGGAGACGAGGAAAAGTGCCTGGATGGATAAGAAGTGGTTGCGGGCCAATAAAAAAGGGTTGGTTGGGCTTTTGCGCAAGCGTGCGCCACACACAATTGTGGACTATCGGGAGGCTGGCATGCGACCGGCCGAGCATTTTGGCCGACGCACCGGCTGTAAACGTTTCCCAAAGTAGATTGGATCGGTGCACTCAGTACGGTGGCCTTGGGATGTATATATGGGTGCAACTAGGGCACAGATTACACAAGTTGTTACAGGAGATAAGTACAGATAATAACAGACTTCTAGATCACAACAATATACAGTTTAACATCCCCTCTCAATCTGAACTTCCCTCACGAAGATTCAGATTGTATCTATTAGAGACAAATGGCACCTCATCTAGTGGTTTGGTGAATATGTCAGCAACTTGTTCCTTGGAAGAGATGAACCAAACATCCAATGCTTTGGCTGCAACTCTTTCTTGAACAAAGTGGACATCCACCTCTATATGCTTGGTTCTGGCATGAAACACTGGGTTTGCAGACAAATAAGTGGCACCCAAATTGTCACACCACAAGATTGGAGGTCGTGACATAAAGATTCCAAGTTCTCCAAGAACTGACTGTATACAAATTATCTCAGCCGTACCATTGGCAATGGCTTTATATTCAGACTCCGTGCTTGATCGAGAGACTGTGGCCTGCTTTCTAGAGCTCCAAGAGACAAGATTGGGACCAAGGAAAACATCAAATCCTCCTATAGACCTGCGATCATCATTGCACCCGGCCCAGTCCGCATCAGAGAAGCAACTCAACACCATGGAAGGTGACTTTCTGTACTTCAAGTACCTCAAGATCCTTTTAGCTGCCGAGAAGTGAGCAGTTGTCGGGGCATGAAGGAACTGACAAACACGATTCACAACACAAGAAATATCCGGCCTGGTCAACGTCAGATACTTGAGTGCTCCAACCAAGCTGCGATATTTAGTACTGTCATCCTGAGAGAGAGGTTCCCGCTATCCTTGCTAATTTTCTCACTCGAGGACATGTGAGTAGTGGAAACCTTACAACTCTCCATGTTAGCACGTGAAGAATGTCGCCAATGTACTTCTATTGAGAGAGCACAATCCCCCGTGGCGACGACTTCACCTCAACCCCAAGAAAGAAATGCAAGGGACCAAGATCCTTGAGAGCAAACGTGGCATGAAGAGCAGGAAGTAACTTGGTTGTTGCACTAGGCGATGAGCTGGCCACAATGATGTCATCCACATAAACAAGCATGAACATGGTGACATTGTCACGATGAAAGACAAACAGAGAAGTGTCTGCCTTAGATGCCAAGAAACCAAGTTGGAGAAGCCGAGAGCTTAACCAAGAATACCAGGCTCTAGGGGTCTGTTTGAGTCCATAGATAGCTTTCCTGAGCTTACACAGATATCGAGGAGCCGCAGGATCCACAATTCCGGGAGGTTGTCGCATATACACCTGTTCCTGAAGAACTCCATGAAGGAATGCATTCTGAACATCCAACTGTCGCAGACACCAATCTCGAGAGACAGAATGGAAAGAACCAGGTGAACAGTAACATGTTTGACAACCGGACTGAACGTATCATCATAAGCGCGACCATACCGTTGCTTGAACCCTTTCGCAACAAGACGAGCCTTGTGGCGATCAACAGAGCCATCAGCCTTGTACTTGACCTTGAAAACCCATTTGCAGTCGATCACATTGGCATGAGATGGTGGTGGAACCAAGGTCCATGTGCCATTGTGATGGAGTGCATCAAGCTCGAACTGCATAGCAGCACGCCAAGCAGGAGATGCCATGGCCTCACGATGATCAGTGGGTTCCCTGGAGACCAAAAACGCACGTCGAGATGGATCATAGTTGATGGTACCATCCGTACGGTGCAAGACTTTGCGAGTATGATCACATGTGTGTGTCACCATTGCATGGGCAGAAGGTGCAGTAGATCCAGGCACAGAAGATCCGGGGGCGCAGGCAACTGAGGAGGGAATCAGATCACCCTGGGATCCCGTGACGCCTGCAGGCCCAGCAGATGGATCCGTCGGCGATCCCGAGGAGGATCTAGACGATGCTGGTGAGCCTGTCGCGGAAAGAGGTTCGCCCACCGGCTGGCGAGGGGGCACGTGGATGACAGCCTGTGGCTGGTCGGGGTTGGAGGGAATCGGGCCAGAGATGGGCCCCGCCATTGAGGGGACGGGGCGGGTGGAGAGGCGACCGGGCCATCCGAGGCCGCCACATGGGCCAACGAGCGGGGCGGCGCCCCGCGCTCGCCTGGCGCAGGGGGGGCTGCGTCGCTGTCGGCAGGTGCCGCGCGATCCGAGGCCGGATCCGCTCCGGATCTTGTGCCAGGATCCTCCTGGGAGGCAGGCGCTGTTGCACCTGGGATCGTCTGCGCTGGGGTAGATCTTGCATCCAGGTTAGTAGACGAAGCAGATATGCCATAATTCATGTGGTCATGCAGAAATAACAGGATGGTATGTTCTGCAACTCGAGGTGGTATGGGGGAGGCAGAACGGCTGGCAAAAGGAAAAAAAATCTCATCAAACGTGACATCACGAGAGATGTAAACACGGGCTGTGGGCAGATGAAGACATTTATACCCTCTGTGGCGAATGCTATAACCAACGAACACACTGTTGGGATCTAAAAGCAAGTTTGTGTGTGTTGTAGGGCTGTTCAATCAGTGTATAGGCGGCCTTTAGTTTCTTCCGCATATCAGAACCCAGATGAGCAATGCGGCTACCTATAGCGCTTTAAGAATTTCATGTTAAACCGGAGAAATTTCAAAGCTAGACAGTTACAAAGCCTTGGCAAAAGATACTTACCAAATATTGCAGAAGTCATGGCGTTAACTTGGCGCTTCAATCCACTAAGTTCTTCCGCCACCGGTTTAAGAGCTGATTCAGCATCTTCCGCCCGCTTCAGCAATCCAGCTTTTTCAGTGTCCCAGTTGGCCCTTTCAGACTTGAACCACTCTTTGAGCTGCTCCATGGTGGTTAAGGCGGTTTTTAATTCATCTTTTGCCTTGGTGGTTTCTGCTTGTTGGGATTTAAGATTCTCTTGAAGATCCGCAATTTGAGAGACTTGTTGATTTATCTCAGTCTGCAATAGTCAGAAGAATGTGTCAATATCTTTGAAAGTCCCAAGCATATAACTAGTTATACACTTGGCACTTGGGGGCTAATGTGAATCATTTTTTCCTACTAATTGTTGAAGTCCCACGAATTAATACAAGTTTTAATCATGGCACTTGGGGGCTAATGTATGTTTGCTCAAACAATACACAAGGAAAATAAAAAAAGTACAGTACGGAATATAAAAGACCTGGTTTGACTTTCTAAAAGACAAACCGGCCCTTGGGGGCTACAATGTAATGAAGGTACAGAGCAAAAAATCAAACTGTTTACCTCATAGTGCTCCTTCATCAGATTTACCAAACCGGCTTCATAATCCCGGCTGGTGTAAAGCCGGTTCAAGAAACCGGAGTGAAGGTCTTGAGCAGAAAGATCAACATAGGCTGACAAATCGGTCTTCCCCTTCCCCTGGCTCATAGCAGCAAATTCATCCTTGGCAGTGTGCTTTGATAGGGCAACCAGATTACACGGGGCGGTATATGCAGTGCCAGTAACAACAACATCATCATCTTTGGCCAGGCTTGAGGGATTGACATTCTTAACAGGGCTTGGCGCTTTAGCAGCCGGGCTCGGTGGTCTGTTAACTGGGCTTGGCGGATCAGCAGTTGAATTCCACTGCTCAACAGTTGGACTTGGAGGGGCATGAGGATGTGATGTATCAACCTGGACATCTGGTTCAACTTCTGGCGGGTTAGCATCAGCGCCTGGGTTTTGCGGAGCAGAGCTGTCTATGGCAATCTCAGGATTTTCGCCATCATTCTCTAGGGTCTTCTCCGGATCAACATCATCAGTAGGGTCGCTGGTCTTGGCTTTCTTACTTAATCGGGCCTTGGCACTACAATATCAAAGGTTAGAATATGATAAACAGACACATGAAGAAACAAGTTGAGGAATAAAGTACTTACCTAGCGATGGTCTTGAGGGGAGGCAGCTGAGTGGTTAATGAACTGCCATACGAGTTGGAAGATGCCTGATAATTCGGGTCAGACGGATTGAGTGGGCATCGGAAGAAACCCTTCAAAGGATAAAGTTTTTCAGGAGAACAAGTCACCTCTGGACGACGTTTCCGGGTTGATGTATCTGCTAAACCGGACGAAGTGTTTTGCTGACCACTATGCCGGGTTGTGCGACGCTCTTCAACTTGCTGTGTCTTCAAAGAAAATTTTGGATCCAAATGACCAAGGGGGTGAGATTGTTTTACTTTCCGGACTGTACGACGAACTCTTTGAACCGGTACAAGATCTGAATCGGAAGAAAGAATGATTACCTCAACATGGTCTGCGTGGCTGGCCTCAGCGTCACCCTGAGAATAGTCATTGTCAATAAGATGTACGAAAAAGGAACCAAGTGAGTCAAGTTCTACCTCTGCGTCTGATTCCTCATCTTCTGGCGGATCAGAAGACTTGGTGGTTTTCTTCTTGGCAGCTTTCTTGATGACCTTGCTCTTTGCACGAGGAGCCCTGGCCGGTTTAGTCCGTTTCCAGAAGGAGCTGTTAGCCTGTGAAATAAAGGCAAGAAAAGGTTAGTATATAGTTAATGCGGAGGCAAATCAGTAAGTTTAAGATGAACTTTACTGCTAGCGGTTTATTGGAGACGCAAAAAGGTGGCAACCCGGTTTGGCTGCATGTAGAGATCGATTCATCAAGCATTTTCTTCACAGATTCAATAACTTCAAGATCGGTCATTACTACTTCATGATATCGTTGAGGGTCTTTGATGTTGCCAGTATATTCATGCATCAATCCGGGGCGGCGGCTTAAAGGCAAAATGCCCCAAGAAACCCAGCAGCTGACAAGATCAATGCCAGTCAAACCGTTGGCCATGAGAGCCCAGAGCTTGGCGAGTTGAGGTGCAAAGTTCTTCCGTTCTGCGGCGGTTAAGCATGAAGGTAATGGGTGACCGTTGCTAAGCCGGTGAGGGCGTTAACCCGGCAAAGGATTCTCTCCATCAGGGGCAGTGTTCCGGCAATAAAACCAAGTTTGGTTCCAATCTTTAGGATGGCTATGATGTTTTGCATGCGGGAAGTCAACTTCTTTCCTTTTCTCAATTGAAACGCCACCAAGCTCTATGTTAGGACCATCCGAGAATTCTGTACGGCGGTTCAGATGAAAGAAATCCCGGAACAACTCCACTGATGGCTCTTCTTGAAGGTAGACTTCGCAGAATACTTGAAAGTTGCATATATTGGACACAGAGTTCGGTCCAATATCTTGTGGATGGAGTTGGAAACTTGCGAGGACATCCCGGAAATTTTTTGATCCGAGCGGGCTAAATCCCCGATCCAAGTGTTGCATAAATACAATCACTTCTCCATCTTGAGGTTCAGGTGGACATTCAGAGTCCGGAACTCGCCAATGAAGGACCCTTTTTGAGGCTAAAGCGCCAGTGGTGACGTATCCGTTGATTTGTGTCTCCGTGATCCGGGACGGAACCCAATTGCAAGCAGAGAATTGTTTAGTCATCTCGGAAGGGGAACTGAAAGGAAAAACAGACCCGGTTTACAAATTAACGGTTTAAGTGTACTATTCAGTTGTTAAACCGGAGAATTGCCATGCAAGTTCAGTTGGCGGTTTAAGAGAGGGCTAATGATATATGGCGGATTGGTTGTCACAGGTTAAACCGCCCATAGGCAGAAGGGCCAGGATTCAAAAAATCTGCTAAGTGTCACAAAAACAGTTTTCACACAATGATCAAATTTATTTGGATCTACCACGCCTCAGTAAAGAAAAATTACTGCGACTTATAAGTGGCGTTGAAGCAGAACAGGGAAGGTCGTGTACTCTACAGAAGAAAGGGAAGATCGGCTAATATCAAAAAATGGATGCGGAATAACTACCGCACAAGATCTACACAGTTATTGGATCAAAGTAACCACAGCAGAAGGAAAAGCTAAGAGTTGAGGACGAAGAACAAAGAACTGTACAGATGAACGCATGAACCCTAGCATAGATCTAACGATGCAGCAAGGAGGAAACTCACCGGTGCAGATCTACTGCGGAAGGATTCAACGAGCTCTGGTCCGTTTCAGGCTGATGCAGCGGCCTGTGTTGATGAAGCTCTCAAGGGTCACGGGCGGCGGCGGAGCATCAAAACTGGGGCGTCGCAAGGAAGAAGAAGGCACGGAAGGAGAAAAAGAGAAAAGGGCCCTCGGGCTTTATTTATAGAGGAAAGGATAAATGGCAAGCGCGAGAATCGAGGAGCCTGAAGCGGCAGAGTGGGCACGCCTGTCGCCTTGATTTTGGGGATGACCATTAAGTGAGGGGAATCTTTTTAATCTTTTTATACAGAGATGATGTCATGATGGACCGTTGCTATGTCTAGAAGATGACGTCATGGCGGTTTAACAAAATTTACAGGAGAAGGAGATCTGTCGGTTTACGAAAATACAAGAGGACGTTTACAATATATCTTTGAAGTTATTGAAGATTGACATGAACATGTTCAAATCAAACTGGGGCCTAATGTTGGGGATATAGCTACTGAGTGTAAACCGGCCAGGAGGACCCGGTTCACCCTCGACTATGCTGAAGCCCATGAAGATCCAGAAGATGGCGAAGTTATTAAATGAAGCTTAGGGGCCCGAAGCCCAAAGGCAGATTAGGGCCCATAGTGGTAAACCGTCATGCCTATGTAACTTGTAATATAAGTTAGGGAAGGAGAGACCGAACCGGACACTTTGTATGAGTTAGCTTCGGGGCTCTGTAAACCGGGCGGGCGTCAACCTATGTATATAAAGGGACAACCCGGCGGCGGTTCAAGGACAACAGACAACAACTCGAGACTCAGGCAAGCGTATTTGCTCCCTGGTCATCGAAACCCAATTAATCCCATCACAACTAGACGTAGGCTTTTACCTTCATCGAAGGGGCTGAACTAGTATAAAACTCCCGTGTCCCTTGTCCGGTTTAACCCCTTCAAGCTAGCACGTTGCGATGGCTCCACGACTAAGTCCTTTCATGAGGACATCTGACGTGTTAATTCCACGACAATATTGATATTGTTAGGACCCCGATTCTATGCCACACCAATCTAGCATGTAACACCTCATATCACTTTGTCACGCACGGTATTCCCACGGGTGTCGCCTTACCATGCCCAGGACCGTTTGCGCCTTTTGGCACACGTATATGATAGTGTTGCTAGCATCCATAGGACAAAGAACCCGGGCTGACATGGCTAGTCGTGAACCCAAAGTGGCACTAACTTATAGGGACAAACATACATTACCCAGCAACGAACGTGTCGGTCATCAGCGAGTGAATCCGGGCTGTAGCAGCTGGGCTAGCAGGACTCCGGAGAATCCGGGCTGTAGCAGGCTAACAAGACTCCGATAGACACCACGTGACATTTCCCTGAAGAGACAGACACAGGAACGAAGAAGGACACATGCCGGCCAGCCTAAGTGTTCTTGAGCAGTAGCAAGTTACCAGGGATCAGTGGAAGCACTAGGAGACATTTCTCGATAAGAGAGGCTACTAAGGATAAATGACTAGATAGTCAGATCCCACACATAGCGATACACATTACATGTACGCATAACATGCAAGTATGTGTTGTACAACATGGCATCACAACATAACTCAACAACTCATATAGGTATAGGCTCAAAGGAGCCATCATAGCATTTACTACAAACAGGGGTCACATGACCCAACATTCAGAGCATACAAGCAACAAGCGGAAGCATTACATGTCTGGGTACAGACATCTACAAATGAAAAAGGCTGAAGAGCCTGACTATCTACAACATCCGATCAAGATCGTAGCTGAGGTACAAGCTACTTGTGGAAGTCCATGGAAACTAGTAAGACCGAAGTCTCCGCTACAAAAACATAAATAAAGCAACATGAGTACAAAGGTACTCAGCAAGACTTACCTCAGATCCTATCATACATGCATTTGTATCAAGAAGGTAATGTGGGGTTTAGTTGCAGCTAGCCAGCTTTGACTCAGTGGCTATCTTGTTCTACGACTACGAGAAACTTCTTTGAGGTGAGATGGCGCACACGAGTCTACTAATCACCACACAATACACTACTATGGATTCATCCCCGTCTCCCTATGAGAAGGCCATCCATAGCACTCACACTTGTCTTGAGAATTTTAGGGTATCCACTTCAAGTTGTCTATGTACCACATAAGCATCCAAGAAGTCCATAACTGCGGACCAGGCTATTCGAATAGATCATGTTAACCCTGTAGGGGTGTACTTCTTCACACACGCTCTCACCACTTACTGCCATGTACACGTCATGTATCTTGGCAACCTTCAAGCGAAAGCCTAGCGAGGGTGTCGGCCATGACCTAACTAACCACACAAGACTCTAGTCCAGGTTCATCGCCTATTCGAGTTCCATCCGTAAGGAGATCCGCCCGTGGTTTCACTCACGGCCCCAAATGATGTGTGCTAGGTTCCCAAGCCCACCTCACCGGATGGATCTACGCTTGGTACACCGTGCCACTTGTGCCTAGTCTGTCCCAAGCCCACCTGGCCGGGTGCCACTTGGTAGACTACTAACACTACCTACAAACACCAGAAACTATTTCCAACTCCTGGACCGAGATCAGGTTGGTTAATAAGTCGAGAGGGGTCGAGTTACCGGAACCCAATGTGTGGTAGTATCGAGTCATTGGACAACATACATAGAACTCAGTGCTTAAGGACGGTTCCAGTGAGACAACCCACCATGTACTCCTACATGGCCTCTCACCGCTACCTTTACCAAATCGTGTTCACACGCTTCACTCTCAGCATCAGAACGTAGCACTGCACTCCAATTCATTCCCAATGAATCAGGCCTGACACACTCTAAGCAATAGCAGGCATGGCATGGTAGGAACACAACAATGGCTTCAATCAACTCCTACACATGCTAGTGGGTTTCAACTATTTACTGTGGCAATGATAGGTCATGCAGAGGAATGGGTTCAACTACCACATCACAAAGTAGCAATTGAATCATTGTTGTCCTAATGCAATAACGGAGAGCAGGAGTGAGAGAGTAGGATTGTATCGGAATGAACAAGGGGGTTTGCTTGCCTGGTAGATCAATAGGGGGGCACTGCTCCTTAGACAGGTACTTTGGAACACTCTCCGGAGCAGGACCTATCGGGAAGGAACGGTGTCGGCAATCAAAACACAAGCATATGCAACAAAATGATGCATGATCATGGCATGAATATGTGATGCTGTTTGAGCAAATGCAACTAGCATTTATTTGGTTGAAGTCCATTTGAACCAAGAATTCAAATGCAACTCCAAGTTAAGTCTTTATAAATGCCATCTACATGTTTTCACTTATATAGTACGTATAAGTTGGTTTTTCATGCATGAAACTAGTACAGATGGACAGATTGCATTTTTTTGATAAATTTTCATATATAAATTATTTCAATTCGAGCTACGGTTGAATTTCTATGAATTTTTGAAGTTTATATCATTTTCTAGATTTTCCTGATTTATTTTAAAACCAGAAAATGAATAACTGCGTCAGCACTGTGTCAGCAGGTCAACGGAGCTGACCAGGTCAAATCTGATGTGTGGGGTCCACACGCCAGTGACACGGGGTTAAACAGGGGGGGTTAGTTTATCCTAATTGCAGGATTAGTGGCGCTGGGCCTACTGGTCCGTGTCAGGGGGGTTTGTTAATTGTGATTAGCCCTAAGCTAATCACCTGACCCATGGGTCCACCTGACGGCCCGGCGAGGTCAAAACGGTCAACCCCACCGGCGTTTAGCCGCCGACGAGGCCGAACGCGGCGGAGGGGCACGGGATTCGACCTCCGGCGTCCATTCGGGCGGCGGAGACCACGAACGAGAAGCTAGAGCTCGTCCGCGTCGTTTGAAGCAAGCGGGAGGCTGCGGGGATGCCGGAGGTCGCCAGAAACGAGCTCGAGGCGGTGGCCGGAGTTCGGTCAAGTGCGCGCGTAGCGCTGCGGTGCACGGCAGGGGCTGCGAGCAACGACGTTGGCTTGCTGGGAGGCTGCTGAGCACGTTGACATGCGCGGGCGCGAGCTACGGTGGCTAGCGCGTCGGCGGCAACATGGACGGCAGCGAGGTGCTACGGCCATTGTGGGGAACGAGGCTACGGCACGGGAACGGAGGAACGGGGAGGGGGAAACAAAGCAGGAGCTCACAGCGGGCTCAACGGGCTTGACGGCGAGCTCGGGGACGCGTCGAGGCGGCGATGGGGATCCACGGCGGCCGTAGATGAAGATGGTGACGACGACGACTCCACGGGGCGCTCCGGCTTGTGTGGCTCGGCGGAGGGATTCAGCGTGAGAAGGCGGAGCTCTGGGACACGACAGAGGTGCGAGGGGACGGCGGGGAGCTGCAGCGACGGCAGCGCTCGGCTGTCGTGGGTGAGGGCGACAAAGGCGGGGAGGAGGACGGGGGAGAGTGAGAAAGGCCTGGGGGTCGCGTGGCGTCGTCTAGGCGATCCAGGGCAACGAGGAGGGCGCCTGGCAGGCAGGCAGGAGGTGGCGCGCATGTGCACGGGCGGTGAGCGCGTGCATATTGTCCTCCTGGTGCCAGGAGGACGACAACTGGCGTCGCGAGTTAGCTAGGCCGGCCTGCTGGGCCGCTGGGCCAGGCCAGGCTGCACAGTTGCAGGCCAGACGGGCTGCAGGTAAGCGCCAGGTAAGTTTTCCATTTTGTTTTCTATTTTCTTACATTTGTTTCTGATTTAGTAAAATACTAAACCAATTTATTTTCTTCTGAAAATTATTGTAGGAACTAATTGGATTATTCCAAAGCCCCACAGTAAAAATCAGTATTATTGGACATATATAATATATATAACATATATATATATATATATCCTATGCAAATATTTACTGGATTAACTCAAATGGCCAAAAATAAATACTTCTGAGCTCCCAAAAATATTGGTTGGAATTTTACCTCTGGCCAATATTTTTAGAGGAAAACAGGAACATTTTCTTGGGCCAAATTGAAGCAATTTTTACCTTGATCATTTTCAAAAAGATTTCTGAGGCTTTCACAAACCCCCATTTCAAATTTAAATGAAATTTAAACATGATGCACACATGACTAGCTAGTCTAGGTCATACCAGAACCAGGGATGTGACAACTCGCCCCCACTTGAAAGAATCTCGTCCCGAGATTCAGGGGTCGATGGAAAGAAGCTGGGGTACTCCAGTCGAAGACGATCTTCTTGCTCCCAAGTAGCTTCTCTCTCGAAATGATGAGACCACTGAACCTTGAGAAACTTGATGTTCTGACGTCGGGTAACACGCTCTGCTTGATCAAGAATGCGAATCGGATACTCTCGGTAGGTGAGGTTATCTTGGAGATCAAGCATTTCGTGGTCCACTCCGCGGATGGGATCCGAGAAGCAACGCCTGAGTTGAGAGACGTGGAAGACATCATGAACTCTGGAAAGATGTGGGGGTAGTTCCAACTGGCAGGCAACCTCTCCTAGTTTTGCGAGAATGCGAAAAGGACCAATGTAACGAGGAGCCAACTTGCCCTTGATACCGAAACGATGGGTACCCTTTAGAGGAGTAACCTGAAGGTAAGCCTTGCCACCAATTTCGTAAGTCATATCCTTATGATGATGATCATACTAGCTCTTTTGACGAGACTAGGCTGTTTTCAAGTTCTCACGAATGATGCGAACTTGCTCTTCTGCCTCCTGGATCATGTCCGGTCCAAAGAATTGTCTTTCACCGGTTTCTGACCAGTTCAAGGGTGTTCGACATCTTCGTCCATAGAGAATCTCAAAAGGAGCTTTCTTGAGACTGGATTGATAGCTATTGTTATAAGCAAACTCGGCGAAGGAAAGACATTTCTCCCAATCCACACCGAATGAGATAACGCAAGCTCTAAGCATCTCTTCGAGAATTTGGTTGACCCGTTCCACCTGACCACTTGACTAAGGGTGGAAAGCAGTACTGAAAGAAAGATGGGTGCCCATGGCAGTCTGGAAACACTCCCAGAAATGGGAAGTGAAAAGACTACCATGGTCTAAATTGATCTCTAGTGGAACACCATGAAGTGACACTATTCGAGAAATATATAAGTCAGCGAGCTGACTAGCAGTGATACTCTCTCGAACATGTAGGAAGTGCGCCACTTTGGAGAGACTATCAATGACTACGAAGATAGCATTATTCCCTCTCTTGGTCCTGGGAAAACCGGTGATGAAATCCATACCAACTTTATCCCGTTTCCACTCAGGAATAGCTGAAGGCTGAAGGGTGCCAACAGGTCTTTGATGCTCTGCCTTAACACGATGACAAACGTCACAATTAGCAATGAACTGAGCAATCTCTCTGTTCATCCTAGTCCACCAGAACCTCTGGCGTAGGTCCTGATACATCTTGGTACTACCAGGATGAATCGTGAGAGGATATTCATGCGCCTCCTTAAGGATCCGTTGTCGAAGATGCTGCTTCTTGGGGACCACCAGGCGGTTCCCAAAGAAAACAACACCTCGATCATCTATAGAGAAACTACCAGCAATACCCTTGGCAATGTTTCTCTTGATCTGGGTAATCCCCGTATCATGCTTCTGGGCTTCTATGATATGATCCACAAGAGTAGGTTTCGCCACCAAGGTAGAAAGGAATCTGTGAGGAGCAATGTGAAGGTTAAGCTTACAGAATTCCTCATGAAGAAGTGGTTGGCCCTGCTGCAACATAAGATTATTGCAATAGGGCTTACGATTTAGCGCATCAGCCATAACATTGGCTTTGCCTGGAGTGTAGGTAATCCCTAGATCATAATCTGAGATCACCTCCAACCAACATCTTTGCCTAAGGTTCAAATCTGGTTGGGTGAAGATATACTTGAGACTCTGGTGATCGGTGTAGATCTCGCAATGTTTACCAAGAAGGTAATGTCACCAGGTCTTGAGTGCATAGACTACGGCTACAAGCTCTAGATCATGTGTAGGATAATTCTCCTCATGTGGATGCAATTGTTGAGATGCATAGGCAATCACATGACGATCCTGCATAAGAATGCAACCTAGTCCCTGTCGTGAGGCGTCGCAGTAGATAACAAAGTCCTTAGTGAAATCCGGTGGCACAAGTATGGGAGCAGAAGTCAGGTGTCTTTTCAGTTCCTGAAAACTGTGCTCACACTGTGGGGACCACTCAAACTTTTTATCTTTCTTGAGAAGTTCCGTGAGGGGTTTGGCCACTTTAGAGAAGTTTTCAACAAAGCAGCGACAATAACTGGCTAGTCCTAGGAAACTCCTAACTTGTTTAACTGATTCAGGTGGAGTCCAATCAAGAACGACCTTAACTCTCTCGGGATTGACAACAATGCCCTTACCAGAGATGACGTGACCTAGATAGGTCACTTATGGCAACCAAAATTCACACTTGGAGAACTTGGCATAAAGGCGGTGCTCTCTGAGTTTTTCTAACACAAGTCTAAGATGTTCGGCATGCTCTTCCTCGTTCTTCGAGTAAATAAGAATATCATCGAGGTAAACCATGACGAATTTATCTAAGTACTCCATGAAGATCGAGTTCATCAAGCGGGAGAGAGTGGCTGGGGCGTTGGTTAGGCCCAAGGACATGACGGTGTACCGTACTGGCCATAACGAGTAACAAAGGCCGTCTTAGGAATGTCCCCATTTCTGATCTTGATTTGGTGGTAGCCTAACCTCAAATCCATCTTAGAAAAGACTGAGGATCCAGCGAGCTGATCATACAGGTCGTTGATCCTGGGGAGCGGATACTTGTTCTTTATCGTGACCAAATTAACGGGACGATAATCTACAACCATCCGGTCCGTACCATCCTTTTTCTTGACGAAGAGGACGGGGCAAGCCCAGGGAGAAGAACTAGGACGGATGAAACCCTTTTGCAAGGACTCATCAAGTTGTTTCTTAAGCTCGGCTAGTTCTAAGGGTGCCATCTTGTAAGGTCTCCTAGAAATTGGGGCGGTTCTTGGGATAAGATTTATGACAAACTCTACATCTCTGTCAGGTGGAATGCCTGGCAGTTCCTCTGGAAAGACATACGGAAAGTCACGGACTACCGGGATATCTTCAAGGTCAGGAAGAGGGTTGGCATTAAGAGAATAGAGTTGGCGCTTTGCAACTCTGGTGGAGATAGTGGCTATCTTGCCAGATGGGTGTGTAAGCTGAACAGACCTGGTGAAACAATCAATCTTGGCATGATGAGCTGTCATCCACTCCATACCCAAGATGATATTAATATTCGAAGACTTGAGAGATATCAAGGAAGCAAGGAATACAAGTCTGTCAACATGGATTTCATTGCCATAACTTATCCTAGAAGTTTGCCATTTGGATCCAGGAGTTTGAATGAGTAGTGGGGATGGCATATCACAAAATGACATGTCGTGCAAGCGGCCATAGCTTTCGGAAATGAAGGAATGAGACGCTCCAGTATCGAACAGAACCGATGCTGGATGACAGTTGACAAGGAGTGTACTAAGAATGACATCTGGATCATCATGAGCGTCCTTAGCTGAGACGTGATGCACATGTCCACGTTCAGTGGGAGCTGACTTGGCACTGATCATCTTACGTGATGGCTTACCACGGCCAACAGACTTCTCGGGCTGGGGTGGAGCAACAGTGGTCAGAGTGCAAATACGGGCAATGTGGCCTGGCTCTCCGCACTTGTAACAAATCTTGGAGGTAGGATGTGGACCCGCATTGGCAGGCGGTCCACCAATAGGCCTGGGTGGAGCATAAAACTGAACCGAGTGAGGCGCCAGATAAGATGGCCTCGGTGTTAAACCGGGTGGAAGAGCAGAGTTCGGAACCCAAATCCGGCGCTTCTGAGAACTAGAACCGGAGGAAGAACCCATAGCACGGGTGTGCTTACGAGACTTCTCGTAAGTAAGCTGAGCTGTCTCTGCATTAATGGCCTTGTTCACAAGATCCTAGAATGTATTGCAATGGTGCAAGTGGAGATCACGACGCAACTTGGGGTTGAGACCCTTCCGGAACCTAGCCTGCTTCTTGGCGTCCGTGGACACCTCTTTTGTAGCATAGCGGGCGAGGTTCCCAAACTCTCTACTGTAAGCATCAACAGCCATCTTACCCTCGGTGAAACTACAGAACTCTTCTCTCTTGCGGTCAATGAGAGCCAGAGGAATGTGATGCTCGCGAAAAGCCTTAGTGAAATCTCTCCAGGTAGGCAGGAGACATTTCCCGGTAAGAGAGGCTACTAAGGATAAACGGCTAGATAGTCAGATCCCACACATGGCAATACACATTACACGTACGCATAACATGCAAGTATGTGCTGTACAACATGGCATCACAACATAACTCAACAACTCATATAGGTATAGGCTCAGAAGAGCCATCATAGCATTTACTACAAATAGGGGTCACATGACCCAACATTCAGAGCATACAAGCAACAAGCGAAAGCATTACATGTCTGAGTACAGACATCTACAAATGAAAAAGGCTGAAGAGCCTGACTATCTACAACATCTGACCAAGATCGTAGCTGAGGTACAAGCTACTTGTCGAAGTCCACGGAAACTAGTAAGACCGAAGTCTCCGCTGCAAAAACATAAATAAAGCAACATGAGTACAAAGGTACTCAGCAAGACTTACATCAGATCCTATCATACATGCATTTGTATCAAGAAGTAATGTGGGGTTTAGTTGCAGCAAGCCAGCTTTGACTCAGTGGCTATCCTGTTCTACGACTACGAGAAACTTCTTTGAGGTGAGATGGCGCACACGAGTCCACTAATCACCACACAATACACTACTATGGATTCATCCCCGTCTCCCAACGAGAAGGCCATCCGTAGCACTCACACTTGTCTTGAGCATGTTAGGGTATCCACTTCAAGTTGTCTATGTACCACGTAAGCATCCAAGAAGTCCATAACCGCGGACCCGGCTATTCGAATAGATCATGTTAACCCTGCAGGGGTGTACTTCTTCACACATGCTCTCGCCACTTACCGCCATGTACATGTCATGTATCTCGGCAAACTTCAAGCGGAAGCCTGGCGAGGGGGTCGGACACGACCTAACTAACCACACAAGACTCTAGTCCAGGTTCATCGCCTATTCAGGTTCCATCCGTAAGGAGATTCGGCCGGGATTTCACTCACGGCCCCAAACGATGTGTGCAGGGTTCCAAAGCCCACCTCGCCGGATGGATCTACGCTTGGTACACCGTGCCACTTGTGCCTAGTCTGTCCCAAGCCCACCTGGCCGGGTGCCACTCGGTAGACTACTAACACTACCTACAAACACCAGAAACTATTTGCAACTCCTGGACCGAGATCAAGTTGGTTAATAAGTCGAGAGGGGTCGAGTTACCGGAACCCAATGTGTGGTAGTATCGAGTCATTGGACAACATACATAGAACTCAGTGCTTAAGGACGGTTCTAGTGAGACAACCCACCATGTACTCCTACATGGCCTCTCACCGCTACCTTTACCAAATCGTGTTCACACGCTTCGCTCTCAGCATCAGAACGTAGCACTGCACTCCAATTCATTCCCAATGGAGCAGACTTGACACACTCTAAGCATAGCAGGCATGGCATGGTAGGAACACAACAATGGCTTCAATCAACTCCTACACATGCTCGTGGGTTTCAACTATTTACTGTGGCAATGATAGGTCATGGAGAGGAATGGGTTCAACTACCGTAGCACAAAGTAGCAATTGAATCATTGTTGTCCTAATGCAATAATAGATAGAAGGAGCGAGAGAGTAGGATTGTATCGGAATGAACAAGGGGGTTTGCTTGCCTGGTAGATCATAGGGGGGGGGGGCACTGCTCCTCAGACAGGTACTCTGGAACACTCTCCGGAGCAGGACCTATCGGGAAGGAACTGTGTCGGTAATGAAAACACAAGCATATGCAACAAAATGACGCATGATCATGTCATGAATATGTGATGTTGTTTGAGCTAATGCAACTAGCATTCATTTGGTTGAAGTCCATTTGAACCAAGAATTCAAATGCAACTCCAAGTTAAGTCTTTATAAATGCCATCTACATGTTTTCACTTATACAGTAGGTATAAGTTGGTTTTTCATGCATGAAACTAGTACAGATGGACAAATTGCATTTTTCTGATAAATTTTCATATATAAATTATTTCAATGTAAGCTACGGTTGAATTTCTATGAATTTTTGAAGTTTATATCATTTTCTGGATTTTCCTGATTTATTTTAAAACCAGAAAATGAATAACTGCGTCAGCACTGCATCATGCCTACATCAGCAGGTCAACGGAGCTGACCAGGTCAAATCTGACGTGTGGGGTCCACACGCCAGTGACACAGGGTTAAACAGGGGGTTAGTTTATCCTAATTGCAGGATTAGTGGCGCTGGGCCCACTGGTCAGTGTCAGGGTGGTTTAGTTAATGGTGATTAGCCCTAAGCTAATCACCTGACCCACGGGGCCCACCTGACGGCCCTGCGAGGTCAAAACAGTCAACCCCACCGGCGTTTAGCCGCCGACGAGGCCGTACGGGGCGGAGGGGCACGGGATTCGCCCTCCGGCGTCCATTCGGGCGACGGAGACCACGGACGAGAAGCTAGAGCTTGTTCGCGTCGTTTGGAGCGAGCGGGAGGCTGCAGGGGTGCCGGAGCTCACGGAAACGAGCTCAAGGCAGTGGCCGGAGTTCGGCCAAGTGCGCGCGCAGCGCTGCGGTGCACGACAGGGGCTGCGAGCAACATCGTTGGCTTGCTGGGAGGCTGCTGAGCATGTTGACTTGCTCGGGCGCGAGCTACGGTGGCTAGCGCGTCGGTGGTGACATGGACGACGGCGAGGTGCTACAGCCGTTGTGGGGAACGAGGCTACGGCACGGGAACGGAGGAACGGGGAGGAGGAAACGAAGCAGGAGCTCACAGCGGGCTCGACGGGCTTGACGGCGAGCTCGGGGATGCGCTGAGGTTGACGAGGCGGCGACGGGGATCCACGGCGGCCGGAGATGAAGATGGCGACGGCGACGGCTCCACGAGGTGCTCCGGCTTGCGTGGCTTGGCGGAGGGATTCAGCGCGAGGAGGCGGAGCTCTGGGACACGAGGGAGGTGCGAGGGGACGGCGGGGAGCGCGTCGGCAGTGAGCTACAGCGACGACAGCGCTCGGCTGTCGCAGGTGAGGGCGACAGAGGCGGGGAGGAGGACGGGGAAGAGTGAGAGAGGCCTGGGGGGTCACGTGGCATCGTCCGGGCGAGCCAGGGCGACGAGGAGGGCGCCAGGCAGGCAGGAGGTGGCGCACATGCGCGCGGGCGGCGAGCGCGTGCCCATCGTCCTCCTGGTGCCAGGAGGACGACGACTGGCGTCGCCAGTCAGCTGGGCCGGCCTGCTGGGCCGCTGGGCCAGGCCAGGCCGCACAGTTCCAGGCCAGATGGGCTGTAGGTAAGTGCCACGTAAGTTTTTCCATTTTGTTTTCTATTTTCCTGACATTTGTTTCTGATTTAGTAAAATACTAAACCTATTTATTTTCTTCTGAAAATTATTGTAGGAACTAATTGGGTTATTCCAAAGCCCCACACTAAAAATGAAAATTATTGGACATATATAATATATATATAACATATATATATCCTATGCAAATATTTACTGGATTAACTCAAATGGCCAAAAATAAATACTTCTGAGCTCCCAAAAATATTGGTTGGATTACCTCTGGCCAATACTTTTAGAGGAAAACAGGAACATTTTCTTGGGCCAAATTGAAGCAATTTTTACCTTGATCATTTTCAAAAAGATTAGCTTTCACAAATCCCCATTTCATATTTAAATGAAATTTAAACATGATGCACACCTGACTAGCTAGTCTAGGTCATACTAGAACTAGGGATGTGATAGATTTCCTGCGATGTAAAAAACATGGAAAAAATAGCAACGGGCACTTGACACTATGTCAATAGGTTAGTACCAAAAAATGATGTAAAATGACTATACAATGATTATGAAACATCCAAGAATGATAATAAAATAGCATGGAACAATAAAAAATTATAGATACGTTGGAGACGTATCAAGGAGGAGCTACCATCATCGACGGTTGAAAAATCAGTGACAGAGTGTCCACCATATATGAGAGAAGAAGAATGCCGACTGTTGTCGTGGGGGTCGCTTCTCCTTCTTTTCCTTGTGCTAGATATTTGTAATGCACTAGGGAAAGGAGGAGTAGCGACTATCACCGGCGGTCGCAATATCTGTCGGTGTACTAAAGTAGGGGCACTCCTTTGTACCCCTTATTTGTGCACGGGCAGTCAGAGCCGCGCCCACGACCACACTTAAGCAGGGCAGAAATAGGGAATCACAGCCACAAGATGGCCAAAGCAACGCCAAGATAAAGGCATAAAGAGCAAGAAGGCGAGGTGATTTCCCCCGGCAAGGCCCGTGCCGGGCGGCCTCCACGGCCCCGGCAAGGACCTTGCTTGGGTAGCTTACCCGACGCCAGCAGAACGCGCCACCCTTGAACCCCTGTTTCTCCAACACCGCCAACCACATTGGGACCTGGGCTCGGGAGGCACCTCCATGATGGCATGCAGATCTTTGTGAAGACAAGAAGCACTTCAAATCAGAAGAGGATTAGAAGACGACGAACCTCGGCGAGATCCTCGCCGAGGAGACACACAAGACCCCCGGCAAGATCCTTGCCGGGGACGACCGCAATGCCACGGCAGGACCCTTGCCGGGACCCCGGCAAGGCCCTTGCCAAGGACATCCGCGAGGCCACAGCCATGCCCGCACCCGCTAAGTTTCTACCACCGCTCCCATGCAGCTGCCAGCCCACCAGCTAGGCAGGCGTCTGTGTGTCAACATGAGGCTTCCAGGCCAACTCAGCACATGCCTACGTGGTGGCATGCAAATCTTCGTGAAGGCCCTACCACCACGCCACCTCAGCAGCCAGCCAACCTACATGGCACTGACCACCTCACTGGCCCTGGCGCGTGTCAAGGCAAGGCGAAGCGGCGATAAAGTGAAGGGGACATGTCAGAGGCGCATTAAATGCGTCTTGTCCCATAATGACAAGCAATAGGCTTAACCATAGTACCTCGATGCCACCTCTTGTGTGCCACTTTGGAAATCCCCTTGCTTATAAAAGGAGGCCCAAGGCATCCAGGAGGAGGATTCGGACCCTTGGACAAGTTACGCTCGTTGTAGCTAGCGCAAGAACTCTAAGAACACAGATATACACATAGAAGCAGGACTAGGGTATTACGCATCCTTGCGGCCCGAACATGGGTAAATGACCCGTGTGTTTGTGCTGTCTGCTGATCCCACTCTTCTCACGTCCTCGCGCCCCGCAACCGTAGTAGGGATTCTTGTGAACCCATAGGTGTCGTTTTCCACCGACATCTCTGGCGCGCCAGGTAGGGGGCGCAGTAATGAGAATCTGGTTTAGCAGCTGGACGGGCAGCTCCTCATCGCCATGGCTTCCAAAGAAGAAGGTGACCAAGCGAGCAGCTCCGTCAGCAGGTGCAGCAAGCGTTCGCATGACGGCAAGAAAGCTAAGTCATGCAAAATTTTGAGTAATTCCTTTTTATATAAGGTTATCCCCCCGAAGATCTTTCCTTTGTATGAGAAACCTGCACGCAGCGGGGCCCGACCATTATTGGAAACGCCCTTGGTCTGTTTCGAGTCCGCTTAATAGATCGAGCGGTTGCGTCGAGAATGGCAGGGTGGCCTTCCGCTATTGGCAACGCTCTCGCTCTGTCTCGAGTCTGCTCGACAGTTCGAGCAGTCGCGCTGAGAACGGTAAGGTGGTTCGCACGGCAGCAAGCACACCCTGTCGGCCGCTAAAGGATCCGTCCTTCAAGGCGTTACGGTCTGGGTTCACGCGCAGGCAAGCCTACCCAATTGGTGTAGGGTGGACATACAAGGAAGGGCTGAGCAGGGGAATAACATGCATCAAATTTAAAACACTGCAGAGTTATATTACATCAATTGTTGCTACAGTTCTAACTAAAGATATGAATTGTCTTGGTAGTGAACCCGCAACGGCAACAAGAAACAGGGTGCCTAATCCCGGCGCTGGCCCTCTATCCTCTGAATTCCGCCGACGCGGCTGATGATGGGCTCGATGCACTCCTTGAGCACCGAGAGGTCTACATCGCCCGGCAAGCTATCCAGCGCGGCGTCGAATCAAGTTTGGGGGTTCCAGTATGCCAGCTTGGTGAGAACCTTGGTCATAGCACCCTGGCAAAGTATCTGGGCCTCGTTGGCCAAGGAGCTTGCCCGGTTGGAGGCGAATCGCTCCAGGGCTCCAAGAATACCCTCGAAGAACAAGGTCAGCTTGGCGTTGGGGCTCATGTCCGGTTCCGGGGCGTACCTCACTTTCGGCATCTTCATCTCGGCCAATTGCTTGGTGATCCTGTTGGTGACGTCGGCGAGTCGGCTGATAAAGAGGTTCTCACCCTTCACGAAATCTGCATGGTTGGCGGCGTCGTTCCTCCGCAGCTGTTCCTCCTCCACCAGGCGCTTGGTCAGGGCTCCCTCCCGGGCCTTGGCCTCCGTGAGCGTCTTCTCAAGATCCTCCAGCTTCAGCTTCAGGTCCTCGATGGAGTCGTTGGCGCGGGAGAGCTGCTAGGCCTTGGCAAGGTTTTCATCCTGCGCTGTCATCAAGGCGCAGCGGGCTGAGTCTCTCTCCATCACCAGCTGATTGGCTCTGGCCTTCAGTCCGTCCCGCTCCACCTCCAGCTCCTTCACCTTGTTGCCATGGGCCAGGGCTTGGGCATCGAGCGCTTCCTTGTGCTTATGCTCCAGCTCACGGGTCCGCGCTGTGGTAAGCTTTTCGACCTCCTCGTCCTTGCCATGGAGTGGCGGCAAGTGTCATCTCGCGGGCAGCAAGGTCCTCCTGCTGAGAGTTTAGCTCGGCCTCGCGCTGGGACTGGATGGCCGTGACTTTGGAGGCCTCCTCCCTCGCCTCCTCCCGGGTTTTCTCAATGCCGGCCTGCTTCAAGAGGAGCTCCAGCTCGCGCTGCGGCAACTGGCCTTGGGTGGCCTTCAGCTCCTCGTGAGCCTGGTGGAACCAGGCCTGCACCTCGGTGACGCGCTTCTCGATGTCTGCCTCCGCCTGGCCCGCCACCGCCTCCCTGGACTTCGCCTTGTCTAGGCGAGCGCGATGGAGCGCCTGCAGCTTCCAGAAGCTGGCACCCATGGCCTGGAGGAGCTGCTCCTCCTAGGTGCCACCGCCACCGGCGCTCGGCTCCTCGATGACCTCGAGCCCGGCGGCGGCGACCACCTCATCATCGAACACCTCCCCCTCGGCCGGCGCCCTCGTGCTTGCCGTCCCTGGGAGGTGGACGAACACATCGTCGCTCACCTTCAGGTACTTTCCCGAGCCGGAGGCAGCAGACGAGGAGGGTTGATCGTCAATCACCTCATCCTCGGCAGAGGCCTTGCCGGCCTCCTCCTCGGCGGCGGCCTTGCCGGCCTCCTCCTCGGCGGCACCCTCACCGGTCTCTCCAGCAAGCTCATTGGCGGCATCCTCGGCAGCGGTCTCGGCGGCCTCCTTGGCGGCAACCTTGTCAGCCTCCACCATGGTGTCCGCGGCGACCTCCTTGATGATGGTGTCGGTGTCCT
>NC_041391.1:226939372-226956595 GCF_002162155.2 Triticum dicoccoides
AGGAGGAAATAAGGCAGGGCCAAAACCAAAATTCAGAAGAGAAGAAAGAAGAGTAAGAGAAATCGAATGGCTCACCCGTGCCGGGCTGAGAAGAAGCGGTCCCCTTCCAGCCAACGTCCGTTGCCGGGACAGAGCCACCGGCGCCCAAGTTTACCTCCTCCTCCGTGCGCATGGGCTTAGTGTCTGGCACCCTTGCCGGGGACGCCCCTTTGGGTGGCGTGGTCGATGGGGGCGGCGTGGTGGGGGTGGCCCTTGGTGGCTCCTCCTCCTGCTGCTCTCCCCTGCAACCATGACAAGGTCAGTACCAAAAAGCCGCGCCTTGCCGCACGTTGACAGAAGGTAGGTAGTGGACGCACGCTGGGGGCTGAGCCGGGGGCTCCGCCGCGGGCTGCTGTTCGGGCTGCTCTCCAACACCAGCGGCGCCTTTGAGGTACCCGCCGGGGGCTGGCTTCCCGTTGAGATCTTGGCCCTCTTTGCTGCCCGCTGGGCCAGCGTCTCCGTCTCCCTGCAAGAGCAAGTCAAATCAAGGAAGGCGGCACAATTCGTGAGGACAGAACAGCGAGGGGCAGAGTGCTTACTCATCCTCCTTCTCCTCCTCTGTTGCCTTCCTCTTCCCCCTCGGGCTGAGGGACGAAAAGTCAAAGCCGATCTCCGTGCCGGCACCTGCGGGTGGAGGGGGAGGCGATGGAGTCCGATAGCGTTTGGATGAAGAAGAAGCGGTCATCTTCTTCTTCGCCATTGTGGTTTTGTTCTTCACCACCCCGGCCTCCTTCTTCGCCGCCCCGGCCCTCGTCACGCGCACGGTTTCCCCCGAAACCCCTTGCCGTGCTTCAGCCCTGTCGGGCTGGACCGGCTCGCCAGAGCTGGCCCGACGCAGGACGCGTCTCTTTTCTGTAGCCGGGGGGTCGACAGCCTTGGCCTCCTCCTCGGACGATTCCTCGCCCATGCCCCCGGCAGGGAGAGCCTTGGTGCTGGTGTCGTCCGCCTCCTTGGTGGACTTCACTCACTCGGGAAGCTCCTCCTCTTCTGCAGCCACGGCGGCCTCATTCTCCATGTCACCAGCATCGCTGGCCTGCCTGGTGAGCTCCGCCTTCACCGCCCTGGCGGCGATGTAGTTCAGCTCCTCCTGGGTGGTGTCCTAGATGAGTCGCGGCTCATCATGGTCGAGTTCTTCGACCAAATTGGCGAAGAACTCCTCCACCTCGCGTGCCGGGGGCTCAACCCAGGCCGAGTCGAGACCGTGCGCGTTGAAGACCGGCATCATGGCAAGGATTTCGGCCTGCCGGGAGTTGTTGCTCAGCGGGACCACTCCCGAGGACAACCCAAACAAAGGCCCCTTGACGACCTTGCCAGACTTCGCGGCCTTGCTGGTCCTCTCCACCTTGCCGTCGGTGTACACGTCGAGCTAGAAGAGCCTCCGACAATACCAGGAGTGCCCCAGCACCGTGTGGTTGTTCTGCAGGCCGGTGCGGAGCCTCATGATATCGGCCGCGTTCCTAAAATCCCAGGCCGGCCTCCCTTTCTTGTGCAGCGGAGCAATTTGACGGCGGATGAAATCTGCCGCAATCATCTCGAGGGTGAGCCCGGCCTCGATGAGACGACGAATCCTGGTGGTGGCGATCGAGAACTTCTTGTCGTTCGGGTCGAGATCGCTCCAGTCCGCGCCACGGAGCAGCGGCTCCCGACGAACACCCCGACAGAACTCCGGTGGGTTCTCCTCCACAATCCAGCTCCACCGGGCCCGCCACTCCTCCCATCTCTCCTTCGTGGCGCCCTCTGGGTACGCGTTGCTACGTCTTGAGCTTGCGTTGGTTTTCCTTGAAGAGGAAAGGGTGATGCAGCAATAGTAGCGTAAGTATTTCGCTCAGTTTTTGAGAACCAAGGTATCAATCCAGTAGGAGGCTCCTCAAAAGTCCCATGCACCTACACAAACAAACAAAGAACTCACAACCAACGCAATAAAGGGGTTGTCAATCCCTTCACGGCCACTTGCGAAAGTGAGATCTGATAGAGATAGTATGATAAGATAAATATATTTTTGGTATTTTATAATATAGATGCAAAAAGTAAAGATGCAAATAAAAGTAGAATGAAAGCTTATATGATAAAAGATAGACCCGGGGGCCATAGGTTTCACTAGGTGCTTCTCTCAAGATAGCATAAGTATTATGGTGGGTGAACAAATTACTGTCGAGCAATTGGTAGAAAAGCGAATAATTATGAGATTATCTAGGCATGATCATGTATATAGGCATCACGTCCGCGACAAGTAGACCGACTCCTGCCTGCATCTACTACTATTACTCCACACATCGACCGCTATCCAGCATGCATCTAGAGTATTAAGTTCATAAGAATAGAGTAACACATTAAGAAAGATGACATGATGTAGAGGGATAAACTCAAGCAATATGATATAAACCCCATCTTTTTATCCTCGATGGCAACAATACAATATGTGCCTTGCAACCCTTTTTGTCACTGGGTAAGGACACCGCAAGATTGAACCCAAAGCTAAGCACTTCTTCCATGGCAAGAAAGATCAATCTAGTAGGACAAACCAAACTGATAATTCGAAGTGACTTGCAAAGATAACTCAATCATACATAAAAGAATTCAGAGGAGATTCAAATATTTCTCATAGATAAACTTGATCATAAACCCACAATTCATCGGATCTCGACAAACACACCGCAAAAAGAGTTTACATCGAATAGATATCCACAAGAGAGGGGGAGAACATTGTATTGAGATCCAAAAAGAGATAAGAAGCCATCTAGCTAATAACTATGGACCTGAAGGTCTGTGGTAAACTACTCACAACTCATCGGAGGGGCTATGGTGTTGATGTAGAAGCCCTCCATGGTCGATTCCCCCTTCGGCGGAGCACCGACGAAGGCTCCAAGATGGGATCTCGCGGATACAGAAGGTTACGGCGGTGGAAATTGTTTTTTGTTGGCTCCCTGGATGTTTTCCGGGTACGTAGGTATATATAGGAGGAAGAAGTACGTTGGTGGCCGCTCGAGGGGCCCAGGAGACAGGGGCGCGCCCTCCTATCTCCTGGCCGCCTCGTTTGCTTCTTGACTTGCACTCCAAGTTCTCCGGATCACGTTCATTCGAAAAATCACGCTCCCAAAGGTTTCATTCCGTTTGGACTCCGTTTGATATTCCTTTTCTTCGAAATACTGAAATAGGCAAAAAAACAGCAATACGGGCTGGGCCTCCGGTTAGTAGGTTAGTCCTAAAAATGATATAGATGTGTAAACTAAAGCCCATAAACATCCAAAAGGGGTAATATAATAGCATGGAACAATCAAAAGTTATAGATACGTTGGAGACATATCAAGCATCCCCAAGCTTAATTCCTGCTCGTCCTCGAGTAGGTAAATGATAAAAACAGAATTTTTGATGTGGAATGCTACCTATCATAATTCTCAATGTAATTTTCTTTATTGTGGCATGAATGTTCAGATCCAAATGATTCAAGATAAAAGCTTATAAAGCATAAAAATAATAATGCTTCGAAGCATACTAACAAATAATCATGTCCTATCAAAATAGCATAGACAAAGAAAGCTTATCCCTACAAAATCAAATAGTTAGGCCATGCTTCATTTTCATTACACAAAATACTCCCATCATGCACAACCCTGGTTTCAGCCAAGCAATTGGTTCATACTTTTTAACGCGCTTCAGCTTTTCAACTCTTACGCGATACATGAGCGCAAGCCATCGACATAGCACTATGGTGGTGGTTGTGAGGACAAAAAGGGAGAGGAAAGTCTCACATCAACTAGGCGTATCAACGGGCTATGGAGATGCCCATCAATAGATATCAATGTGAGTGAGTAGGGATTGCCATGCAACGGATGCAATAGAGCTATAAATATATGAAAGCTCAACAAAAGAAACTAAGTGGGTGTGCATCCAACTTGCTTGCTCACGAAGACCTAGGGCATTTTGAGGAAGCCCATCATTGGAATATACAAGCCAAGTTCTATAATGAAAAATTCTCACTTAGTATATGAAAGTGACAACATATGAGACTCTCTATCATGAAGACCATGGTGCTATTTCGAAGCACAAGTGTGGAAAAAGAGATAGTAGCATTGTCCCTTCTCTCTTTTTCTCTCATTTTATTTTTTCTTTTCTTTTTTTTTCTTTCTCCCCCTTTTTTTTATTTTGGCCTTTCTCTTTTTTTGACCTTTCTCTTTTTTCTTTCTTTCATTTTTTTAAAGTCCGAAGTCTCATGCCGACTTGTGGGGGAATCATAGTCTTCATCATCCTTTCCTCACTGGGACAATGCTCTAATAATGAAGATCATCACACTTTTATTGATTTACAACTCAATAATTACAACTCAAAGCTAGAACAAGATATGACTCTATATGAATGCCTCCGGCGGGGTACCGGGATATGCAATGAATCAAGAGCAACATGTATGAAAATTATGAAGGTGGCCTTGCCACAAATACGATGTCAACTACATGATCATGCAAAGAGCAATATGACAATGATGAAGTGTGTCATAATAAACGGAATGTTGGAAAGTTGCATGGCAATATATCTCGGAATGGCTATGGAAATGCCATAATAGGTAGGTATGGTGGCTGTTTTGTGGAAGGTAAATAATGGGTGCATGATACCGGCGAAAGTTGCGCGGTATAATAGAGGCTAGCAAAGTGGAAGGATGAGTGTGCGTATATCCATGGACTCACATTAGTCATAAAGAACTCATATACTTATTGCAAAAGTCTACTTGCCCTTGAAGCAAAGTACTACTACGCATGCTCCTAGGGGAAGGGTTGGTAGGAGTTAACCATCGCGCGATCCCGACCTCCACTCATAAGGAAGGCAATTAAAAGGGCACCTCATGCAACAAATTTGTCACACAACTTTTACCATACGTGCATGCTACATGACTTGCCAACTTCAACACAAGTATTTCTCAATTTCATAATTACCCACTAGCATGACTCTAACATTACTACCTCTATATCTCAAAACAATTATCAAGCATCAAATTGATCATAGCATCCAATTCACTTCCTATGATAGTTTTTATTATACCCAACTTGGATGCCTACCATTCTAGGACCAATTTTATAACCATTGCAAATACCATGCTGTTCTAAAAGACTCTCAAAATAATATAAGTGAAGCACGAGAGACTAGCAATTTCTTCAAAATTAAGCCACCGCCGTGCTCTAAAAGATATAAGTGAAGCACTAGAGCAAAAACTGTCAAGCTCAAAAGATATAAGTGAAGCACATAGAGTATTCTAGCAAATTCTAATCAAGTGGGCTTCTCCCAAAAGGTGTGTACAGCAAGGATGATTGTGGTTAACTAAAAAGCAAAGACTAATATAATACACGACGCTCCAAGCAAAACACATATCATGTGGCGAATAAAAATATAGCTCTAAGTAAAGTTACCAATGAACGAAGAAGAAAGAGGGGATGCCTTCCCGGGGCATCCCCAAGCTTAGGCTTTTGGATATTCTTGAATATCTTGGGGTGCCATGGCATCCCCAAGCTTAGGCTTTTGCCACTCCTTATTCCATAGTCCATCAAAGCTTTACCCAAAACTTGAAAACTTCACAACACAAAACTCAACAGGAAATCTTATAAGCTCCGTTAGTGAAAGAAAACAAAACCACCACATAAGGTACTGTAATGAACTAATTATTTATTTATTTTGGTGTTAAACCTACTGTATTCCAACTTCTCTATGGTTCATACCACTTAATACTAGCCATAGATGCATCAAAATAAGCAAACAACACACGAAAGGCAGAATCTGTAAAAAACAGAACAGTCTGTAGCAATCTGTAACTAATGCAAACTTCTGGAACTCTAAAAATCCTACCAAAATAGGAAGTCCTGTACAATTTATGTGTTGATCAACAGCGAAAGAATCAACACAAAATCATGTTTCTGTGATTTAACAAAACTAATTTCGTGCGTGCAAAGTTTCTGTTTTTCAGCAGAATCAAATCAACTATCATCATAGGTTATCCTATAGGTTCTACTTGGCACAAACACTAATTAAAAGATAAAAAAACATCTAACAGAAGGTAGATGCAAAATTTATTGCTAAACAGGAACAAAAACAAAAAAACACAAATAAAATTGGGTTGCCTCCCAACTAGCGCTATCGTTTAATGCCCCTAGCTAGGCATAAAAGCGAAGATCGATCTAAGTGGTGCCATCTTTGGCACTCAATTCCTCAATAGAGCACTTATAATCTTTAGGGGTTTCTCCCTTTTAGCAATGATTAAACCTTTAGGCAAAAATTCAAGAAATTCGTTTGTAGCAAAAGGTTCCTTAACGATAGAGAGACAATTGGGATGAACACTTATGGATTTGAGATCCGCGTCTCCCTTACTAGAAGATTCACCCTTATTTTTAGGAACATAAATAAACTTGGCAGTTTTGGTAGGGGGTTTTGGAGTGTTTTTCATGGAAGAAAACACGGAACCTAAGTTGGTAATGATATCCTCAATGTCGGTGTCAAAACCGGCGGATCTCGGGTAGGGGGTCCCGAACTGTGCGTCTAGGCGGATGGTAACAGGAGACAAGGGACACGATATTTTACCCAGGTTCGGGCCCTCTCGATGGAGGTAAAACCCTATGTCCTGCTTGATTAATATTGATGATGTGTATTACAAGATTGGATCTACCACGAGATCAAGGAGGCTAAACCCTAGAAGCTAGCCTATGGTATGATTGTTGTAATGGAGGTTATGTCCTACGGACTAAAGCCCTCCGGTTTATATAGACACCGGAGGGGGCTAGGGTTACACAGAGTCGGTTACAATGGTAGGAGATCTACATATCCGTATTGCCAGGCTTGCCTTCCACGCCAAGGAAAGTCCCATCCGGACATGGTACGGAGTCTTCAATCTTGTATCTTCGTAGTCTTGGAGTCCAGCGGACGATGATAGTCCGGCTGTCCGGACACCCCCTAGTCCAGGACTCCCTCAGTAGCCCCTGAACCTGGCTTCAATGACGATGAGTCCGGCGCGCATAATGTTCGGCATTGCAAGGCGGGTTCCTCCTTTGAATAATCCAGAGAAGATTGTGAACACCAGGATAGTGTCCGGCTCTGCAAAATAAATTCCACATTCCACCATAGAGAGAATAATATATACACAAGTTCAATCTGCTGACGTTTTTTGTGGCATGACGTCACACTACTACCAAGCCTTTACTTGAATTGTTTTTTATTATACCACCTCAGCGCGTTTAGCGAAGCGGTTTCCTTGGCACGTCTTGTCGAAGCAGAGATCGTGTTCCCCCTTATTCCGGGATTCTCATCAATACGGGCGTGGGTAACCCAACCGCGCCCGTCGCCACGCCTCCTCTATCGAAGGCGAATCCCGAACGGTCACGGGGACGGCTCTTGGTATTCCCCTTCTTTATAACAGGACCAAGGCTCATTCTTTTCTTCAATCTTCCACCGAATCTTCTCCTTGCTCCAAGTTCCAACACCCAGAGCCCCAGATTCGAGTGCTTCGGACCTTCAACAATGTCCGGCTCCGACCTTCAGGGCCGGTGGGTGCCCTCCTCCATCACGGAGGAGGACGTGCTAAAGCTGCGTGAGGCCAAGTACCTGTCTTACAAGGTTTCGCACAGGCTGCCTGCCAAAGGGCAGGCCATCCCCACCCTCGAGCCCGGCGAGTATGTCGTCTTTGTATCCCACCTCCGTCGGGGTTTAGGCTTCCCGACGGATCCTTTTGTGAGAGGGCTCATGTTCTACTATGGGTTTGAATTCCATGACTTGGCTCCGGAGTCCATCCTCCATATCTCCGCATTCATCGTTGTCTGCGAAGCCTTCCTCCGCGTCACCCCTCCACTTCGGCCTGTGGCTGAAGACCTTCAATGTGAAGCCGAAGATGGTCGGGGGGCGTCAAGCTGAATGCGGCGGGGCGGTCGTAAGTAGGAGGGTCGATGCCCCGTGGCCTGAGGGCTCCTTCCAAGAGGAGCTCGGCTTATGGCAGCAGGAGTGGTTCTATATCACCACTCCGAGGGGCAGCAAGCAGAAGCCGCCGCCTCCGTTCCGCTCGGGACCTCCACGACGGTTGATGTCGTGGGTCAACCGAGGGCTCAATTGGGGGCCGTCAAAAGACGTGCCCCTATTGCAGGGCCGGATTCGAGACCTCCAAGCGAGGGAGATCGATCTGGTTGTGGTGATGCAGGTTATGCTAATTAGGCGTCTCCTGCCCTGCAAACGCCGTCCTCTCCGGCTATGGGAGTTCAACCCGGAGGGACCACGGATTCTCCAACACTTCATGGGTACGACACCCGTGGAGATGTACAAGTTGTTCTTCGGACCACAAGTGGCGTGTCCGGAATTGACCGAGGATGCCGGCCTAAGCTGCAATCGCCCGGATACCCAAGTAAGTAGCTCCGTGTTCGGACGTACCATTTGTTTGCTTTTCATAATTCGCTTTTTAACCCGTTATCCTCCAACAGGAGTGGATTGCGCAAGCAAAGCTGATAAGGTGTCCGGCCCCCCTCCCAGAGACCGCACCGGAGCCCGTGCTGGTCAGAATGTTGGAGGTTGCGCCTTCAGAAGAAGGCGAGGGGGAGAACAGAGGAGCTACAGCCCCGCCAAAGGGGGCGCATGAAGAAGGGGGGACCGAGAATCCCTCCCTCCAGGGGGAGAAGAGGACCGCCTCCGAAGACCCGGAGGCCAAAGCCCCTAAGTGGGGTAAGAAATCTTTGCCGGAGGGTCCTGCGTCCGGGGAGGCCCCGGCCGCACAGTCTTCTCTAAAGAATCAGCCCTCTAGCGAGCCATGAGTAGGAAAAGGAGAATTCATTAATGAAAAACATCCCTATTTGTGCTTCTGAGGATAACCGAAATTTTTACCTTGTAGTTCGGATCTGCAACCTTCTCAGATGAGCTCGTCTTCGGGGGATCTTCGTCCGGAGATGATGGAGAGCGAGATGCCTCCGTCTGCTGCGCCGTCGGATAGGGCGGACGAGCCTGAAGTGTCGTCACGGAGGGTATCCCCGAGCCCGGCAGAGCCGAAGAGTTCGGCACCGACTAGTGTTCGGCCGGAGGAGCTGAAGGATCTGCTTGAGAGGGCGTCCGTCTCAGAAGATCACCATGCGTTGATGAGCATGGTGATCGGAAGGATTTCGTCCGCCGAAAGCGGATTGCACAATGCCGTCAGGAGTTTGCTGGCGGGGTTTGAGGTACGTAAAAATGACGAGCCTTTTTGATAGTTTTGCACATGAAAGTGCGCCCTGTGTAGATAGTAGCCCCTGAGACTCGGTAGGTTGTCGAAAGCGATTGCGTGCCGAGGATCAAAATCGCAGGTATTGAGTGTCGCCTTTCCTATGCAGGTGGCGGATAGTCCGGGGGCTAGCCGGACTGATGCAGTTGCCGAATTAATGCGGCAACTCGATGTAGCGGATGCGGACATCGTGCTAGTCAACAAGCGACTTGACGAGTCGCAAGGTAAATTGATTCTCCTTAGTCACCTATTAAGGGAGCTGAAGCTCACCTCTTACAATATTTATGCTTGACGCAGATGGTGCTGCTGCTGTGGAGAGCCTTCGTGCAGAACTTGCTCAAGCCGAGGAGCAGGCCAGAAGAAGCAACACGGCTGCCTCGAGGGCGGCCGAGGAGTTAGAAGCCGAAAGGGCTGCACACTGCCGAAGCAGGGAAGAGGTGGCCGAATTGGCCGTTAAATTTAAGGATGCTATCGACCACAATGAGGCTCTTGAAAAGGAGCGCCTATCGGAGCGAGAAGACCTGGTGAAGGCCACCGCCGAAGCCAAGGATGCCCGTTCTGCAATGCGGGCTATGAAGGAGGAGCTATGTCAGGCCGGAGACATTGTGGCTGGCAAGCCTTTTCTGCTACGCCGCAGGTTTACAGATCCAAAGTATGTCCAGCTTGGCCAGCTGTGGGGTCCGGAGGATCCATATATGGACTTAGCGGCGAGTGCGGCAGATGCCGTTGTGCACTTCCGAAGCCAGAAGGATCACAAGACGGAAGAGCTATTTTGGTCTCAATTCCATAGTCCGGATCGTTCACTTCCGCTGACGGATCGGTTGGCCGAATGGGCTGAGCTGAACAGGCTGTCCGGACTTGCCATGACGGATATAGTGGCTCATGTCTGGCCAGAGAGGCCCAAGGCGACGAGCTACTTTGTCTTATTGCAGCAATTTCTTGGGGTGGTGCCACATATCAAGGAGATGAAGCGGTCGGCCTGCATAGAGGGTGCCCGGATGGCCCTTGCCCGTGTGAAGACACATTGGATAGATATGGATGCCGCCGCTGTAGCAACCCAGGGTGCGGACGAAAGCCGGTTACCTGCCGAGCACTATTTTGGGGAAGTTATGCGTGGTGCTCGTGTAATAGAGTCGCAGTGCTCGAAAAATGTCACGTTCAAATGAACATTTTTAAAACAATGGTTATGATGTAATCGCTTTTTATACTTGTGCGTTCCAAGTATTGAAATATCTCCTATGCGGCCGTTTATGTATACATGTGTATAACCTGAAAGATGGCAGTCTTCGGCTTCAGCCCCCACGCACAAGGTGCGGGGGTGTTCGCAAAAATAGCGCATTTTCACACTTAATCCGACGTCTCGGTCCTGTTGAGGAGGTGGTAGCGTAGCAAACAAGGCAATCCGGACTATGATGCTTTATCACTTTCACTTAGCCATTGGAGTTCGAGGGTGGGGTTACGATATAGCCCCTGGGGGCACCGCGCTCTCCGAATTCGGGGCGCGTGTGTGCCTGACCGGGAAACGGTCCTTCGTCAAAGCGGGGGAATTCTAAACATTCCGGTTGTCGATCGAGTGGTTGACCAGTCTCTCGCTGTATCATGACATTCAGTTTTCGGCTTTCTCTACTGAGGTGCTCGCCCAGCAGAACTGGGGCACAATCGCAGTAGTTCTCCTGGTGCCGCGTTAGCCGATGATACGGAACGTAAGGCAGCAAAACACAGGAGCCGGGCAAACCCAACATTTGACCAAAGACATGATTCAGAGCTGATGCATATAAGGCCTAACTCGAGACGCCGAACACTCCCTAAGGTGTTCGGTCTTTATAATAATGGGCAGAACAATGCCCTAAGCCCCTAGTGTCCAGGTACGGGCAAGGTCATCTGACGCGGCTGATGCTAAAACGTCAGGCTCCACACTGGTTATAATGAGAAGCCAGGGGATTATAGCAACAAGAGACAGTAAAAAGGTTTACGCAGGGTCTTAATCTGAAAAGAATCCTTGCCACGGGCCCCTACTGCACGTCTGCGCCTGTGTCTCCGTTGTGCCATTATCCTGGACGGGTGTGCATGTTGTTCATCTGTAAAAAGAGAGGAACTTAGTTTGAAAGAAAATCATGTGAAAAAAGGTATATGAAAAATATTAATAAGTAAAGTGGAGTCTATATTAGCTCGTTGTTTCTTATGCGCTCAGCCCCGCGGCTAGGGAGCCCCTAGCTTATTTGTGCCGGACTCGTCTAGCCGTGTCCGGGGTCTTTACATGACCCTCGCAATGAAATGATGCCATGTGGACCGGGCATTTTAAGTGTAAGAGGCGCGTAATGTGGTATGGCATTGAAGCGGACAAAAGCTTCACGTCCCAATAGTGCTTGATAGCCACTTTCGAATGGGGCGACATGAAAAATTAGTTTTTCGCGTCGGAAGTTGTTCGGTGACCCGAACACAACTTCTAGTAATAAGGAGCCCGTGCACTTGGCGTAAGGGCCTGGCGTTACTCCTTTAAAGGAGGTGCGGCTATGTCGAATTTTAGTAAGGTCTATCCCCAACTTGCGGATTGTGTTTGGATATAGCAGGTTTAAATCGCTGCCTCCGTCCATTAGGACTTGTGTAAATTGTAGTCCGTCGATTATAGGATCCAAAATCAGAGCAGTCCATCCTGCATTCCGAATGCTTCTGGAGTAATCCAGGTGGTCGAAAGTGATTGGTTTTGACATCCAATCTCGAGGTTCCGCTGGGGTGGACCGTGCGAGATCCAGCTTAGCGGGTGCCGCATTATTTTTCCGTATCATCACATGAAGTGAGTTTACTGCTTTGACTTCCTGTGGGTAAGTCTTTTGTTTTCCGGTGCTCTGCTGGTGGGGTTTGTCATCATCTTCGCTTGATGCGTCGAGCCCCCTGTGTTCGGCATTTAGTCGGCGGGACTGTTTTAAAACCCAACAATCTCGGTGGGTGTGGTTTGCAGGCCTTCCGAGGGTACTGTGGATTTGACATATCCGATCCAAAATTTTGTTTAAGTTGGATAGCTCATTACTGTTATCCTCAAGAGGCAGTGTTTTGTTGTTTGGTCGTGGGCTTTTGAATCCGGCGTTGACCGCCGTATTCTTTGGACTTTTTTCTTTATTCCGGCGCTGATCCTTTCTGCGCCGTGACTTTCCGTTTCCATCTCTACTCTCGGATGTACTCGGGTCGCTGGTGCTGCATCTTGCTAGCCAGCTATCCTCCCCGCCACAAAAGCGGGTCATGAGGCTTGTTAGCGCGGACATTGTCCTCGGCTTCTCTTGGCCGAGGTGTCTGGCAAGCCATTCGTCTCGGACGTTGTGTTTAAAAGCTGCTAAGGCTTCGGCGTCCGGACAGTTGACTATTTGGTTCTTTTTAGTGAGGAACCTGTTCCAGAATTTGTGCGCTGACTCTCCGGGCTGTTGAGTTATATGACTTAGATCATCTGCATCCGGAGGGAGGACATAAGTCCCTTGAAAATTTGCTCTAAACGCGTCCTCGAGCTCTTCCCAACTTCCAACAGTGTTTTCTGGGAGGCTTTTGAGCCAGTGCCGAGCTGGCCCTTTGAGCTTGAGGGGTAGATATTTTATGGCGTGGAGATCATCTCCTCTAGCCATATGTATGTGTAGTACGTAATCCTCTATCCAGACTCCAGGGTCTGTTGTTCCGTCGTAAGCCTCTATGTTTATGGGTTTAAACCCTGCTGGGAATTCATGGTCCAGCACCTCATTGGTGAAACATAGTGGGTGTGCGGCGCCCCTGTATTTGGGTGTGCCGTTGTCTTCGAACACTTGACGTGTTGTGCTGCTTCCTGGGGCCCTCTTTTTTGGCCCGTAAATGGACCTGGCTGGGCCATCTATTTTCCCAGGGTCATGAGTCGGCTTATGTGCGGCGCCGCTTGTAGATTTTGGCCTGGCATCTGGTCGTCTATCCGGCCAGGCGGCCTCTTTGTTTTTTGACTGTGAGGGCTCTATGGCTTCCTCGTTAAATTCTGGCAGCAGCTTGTGCTTCGGATAGCTCTTTGATTGGTGGTCATTGCCATATTTGTCTGCGGTCTTGAGTACTTCGCTCCACCTCATTCTGAGTATGTCTTCCGCTGTTTTGAGCTTCCGTTTTTCCTTCTTCAAGCTTCTTGCGGTGGCGACGAGTCTTCCGTGAAGGTTTTTATGCTTCGGTGGTATGTCCGGCGTGAGGTCGTCCGGACTGTTGGTTTCACCGGGATTGGATTGATTATCCGATTCGTCCTGTTCGGGTGGTTGCTTGGTTGCATGTTCGTCGTCCACCGATTTGTCCTGCTCTAACGCTGGGTCATTGGGAATGCTGTCTTTGCCGAGGCGGGGCTTGGGGCGGCTCTTGCGTCGCCGTTTTGGTTGTTTATCGGCGGGGTTATCCTGTGCCACGCCCCGTTGTTCCTCGTCGTCGCTTCCTTTTGGGGTATCCACCATATATACTTCACATGCTAGGGTGGTTTTCCAGTGCCCTGTAGGCGCTAGTTCCTGTTCATCTCCGGCATCGTCGTCCATACCGTCGATGTCTTCGGAGTCATAGTCTAGCATGTCGGTTATATCGTCGACAGTGGCTACAAAGTGGGTGGTGGGTGGGCTCTGAATTTCTTCATCGTCCGCATCCCAACCATCCTGGCCATAGTCCGGCCAGGTCTCTCCGGATAGCGAGAGATGCTTTAGCGAATTTAGGATGTCGCCAAAGGGCGAGTGCAGAAAGATGTACGCCGCGGTGAACTCCATGATCGGCGCCCAATCGGAGTCGATTGGCAGAGGCATCGGAGGTTCGGAGTCCGGCAGGGAGTCCGGCACCTCGGAGTCACGAGCTTTATGGGGGACAAGGTCGGAGTTCGGCTCCATCGCCGCGGAAGTTGCAGCCCCCGAGGCGGTGTCCAGCCACCGGTCCTCGATCTGGGCGATCGGCTCCGGACTGAAGGCCGGAGCGGATTCGTGTGCGGCCACCAAGGCACTGTCCGGCGGCAGAGCTAAATCATGCCCATCGTGACAGCGCGGCACGCTAGGCTGTGGCACGAGTCCGTCGAAGATCAAGTTCCCACGGATGTCGGCCGTGAAGTTTAGGCTTCCGAACCTGACCTGATGGCCAGGGGCGTAGCTTTCGATCTGCTCCAGATGGCCAAGTGAGTTGGCCCGCAGTGCGAAGCCGCCGAATATGAAGATCTGTCCGGGGAGAAAAGTCTCACCCTGGATGGCGTTGTTGTTTGAAGAAGCCATCGAGCCTATCGGTGACGACACAGAGGAACTCTCAATGAAAGCACCAATGTCGGTGTCAAAACCGGCGGATCTCGGGTAGGGGGTCCTGAACTGTGCGTCTAGGCAGATGGTAACAGGAGACAAGGGACACGATGTTTTACCCAGGTTCGGGCCCTCTCGATGGAGGTAAAACCCTACGTCCTGCTTGATTAATATTGATGATGTGTATTACAAGAGTGGATCTACCACGAGATCAAGGAGGCTAAACCCTAGAAGCTAGCCTATGGTATGATTGTTGTAATGGAGGTTATGTCCTACGGACTAAAGCCCTCCGGTTTATATAGACACCGGAGGGGGCTAGGGTTACACAGAGTCGGTTACAATGGTAGGAGATCTACATATCCGTATTGCCAAGCTTGCCTTCCACGCCAAGGAAAGTCCCATCCGGACACGGGACGGAGTCTTCAATCTTGTATCTTCGTAGTCTTGGAGTCCGGCGGACGATGATAGTCCGGCTGTCCGGACACCCCCTAGTCCAGGACTCCCTCACTCAAGTTTACCGATTCTTGCAGAATCTAGATCTATTTTTTTCATTAACTATAGGTTCTTTCTATTTAAGATTTTTCAAAGTAACTCCAACCCTAGATCCATATTGGGTAATGTGATTATGAATCTTTTATCCAAATTTTCAATCAACTCAACAGTGGCAACTTTATTTTCAATAATTTCAAGCCGTTGCATAACATGTTCCAAAGTTAAAACAGCTCCATTAACCAAAAGAGGTGGTGGGCCAAACAAATCTAACATAGCATTGTAAGCATCAAACGTATGGCTACTCAAGAAATCCCCTCCGGCAACGGTATCAAGAACACATCTATTCCAAGGAGTAATGCCTACAAAAAAATTGCGAAGAAGAACAGAAGTGGAAAGCTTCCTAGTAGATCTATTTTGAGCATTGCAAATTCTCTGCCAAGCATCTTTTAAATTCTCTCCCTCCCTGTGCTTAAATTTGAGAATTTCATGTTCAGGAGTAATAAAAAGGATAGGAGGACTATCCATAACGACAAGGTAAACGATCTAACACACGAGCAAACAGAAAAACGGCAAGCGAAAGAGAGAGAGAGAGAGAGAGAGAGAGAGAGAGAGAGAGAGAGAGAGAGAGAGATTGGGAAAGAGAGGGCAAATAAAACGACAAGGGTGAAGTGGGGGAGAGGAAAACGAGAGGCAAATGGCAAATAATGTAAATGCGAGGGAGATGAGTTTGTGATGGGTACTTGGTATGTCTTGACTTGAGCGAAGACCTCCCCGGTAACGGTGCCATAAATCCTTCTTGCTACATCTTGAGCTTGCGTTGGTTTTCCTTGAAAAGGAAAGGGTGATGCAGCAATAGTAGCGTAAGTATTTCCCTCAGTTTTTGAGAACCGAGGTATCAATCCAGTAGGAGGCTCGTCAAAAGTCCCACACACCTACACAAACAAACAAAGTACTCGCAACCAACACAATAAAGGGGTTGTCAATCCCTTCATGGCCACTTGCGAAAGTGAGATCTGATAGAGATAGTATGATAAGTTAAATATATTTTTGGTATTTTATAATATAGATGCAAAAAGTAAAGATGCAAATAAAAGTAGGTTGAAAGCTTATATGATAAAAGATAGACCCGGGGGCCATAGGTTTCACTAGTGGCTTCTCTCAAGATAGCATAAGTATTACGGTGGGTGAAAAAATTACTATCGAGCAATTGATAGAAACGTGAATAATTATGAGATTATCTAGGCATGATTATGTATATAGGCATCACGTCCGCGACAAGTAGACCGACTCCTGCCTGCATCTACTACTATTACTCCACACATCGACCGCTATCCAGCATGCATCTAGAGTATTAAGTTCATAAGAACAGAGTAACACATAGAAAGATGACATGATGTAGAGGGATAAACTCAAGCAATATGATATAAACCCCATCTTTTTATCCTCAATGGCAACAATACAATACGTGCCTTGCAACCCTTTCTGTCACTGGGTAAGGACACCGTAAGATTGAACCCAAAGCTAATCACTTCTCCCATGGCAAGAAAGATCAATCTAGTAGGCCAAACCAAACTGATAATTCGAAGAGACTTGCAAAGATAACTCAACCATACATAAAAGAATTCAGAGGAGATTCAAATATTTCTCATAGATAAACTTGATCATAAACCCACAATTCATCGGATCTCGACAAACACACCGCAAAAAGAGTTTACATCGAATAGATCTCACTACAAAAAAAGACACATCCGTGACATTTTGGGCCGAACGAATTTTTTTCTGTCATACATATGACACTTCTATGACGATAATTGTGACAAAACCCGGTATCATCATAGATGTCGTGGGATCCTACTTCTATGACAAAAAATCATGACAGAAAATGGGCTTTTCGTCCTAGGCGGGCCGGAAGCTGCATGACATTCTTTGGGCCGTCCATGACGGAAAAAACCGTGGTAGAAGCAAGGGGGAGGAAAATTTCGGGGAGTTCCCGGTTACGGTGGGAGGTCGGGGGCCGAGCGATGCGTGTTTCTCTCGTACATGTATGCACGTGTGTGCGAGGCGTTGGCTCTAACTGAACCCGAGTGAGGCGCTGGGCTCTAACTGAACCCGAGCAGTTGCACTACAGGCTATGCGTTACTGAACCCGAGCAATCGATCGATGGCTGTTAACTGAACCCGATCGAGCGATTCCTTCGCTACTGCTGCTAACTAAAGCCGATCGATTAGATGAACAGTG
>NC_041391.1:226957054-226967642 GCF_002162155.2 Triticum dicoccoides
ATGAACAGTGAGCGGTGGCGTTGCCTCTGGATGAACAGGACCCTGTGGTGTGGAGGGCTGGATGAACAATAGACGATGGAGGGGTGCCCATGAAGGGGTGGTTGAACAGGACCCCGTGGTGTGGAGGGCTGGATGAACAGTAGACGGTGGAGGGGTGCCCGTGAAGGGGTGGTTGAACAGTAGCCGGTGGAGTAGCGCGCGGTGGAGGCTGGATGAACAGGAGCCCGTCGAGGCTGGAGGAGGTCGACAGTAGCCCGTGGAGGCTGGAGGAGGTCGACGGTGGAGAGGAACAGTATCCTGTGGAGTCCCGTTTTGCAGTACGCCACACCCATCCTGATGAACAGGACCCCCCTTTCGACTGTAGCGCTCCAACACAAGTCCGTTTCGCCCGTTTTGCAGTACGCCACATCCCTCCCGATCAACAGGACCCCCATTTCGACCGTAGCGCTCCAACACAAGTCTGTTTCATCCATTTTGCGGTACGCCACACCCCTGCCGATCAACAGGACCCCCGTTTCGACCGTAGGAGGTCCGTTTCCTCCGTTTTATGGTACACCACACCCCTCCCGATCAACAGGACCACGTTCCGAACGTAGGAGGTCCGTTTCCTCCGTTTTGCGGTACGCCAGGTCTCCTTTCCATCGCCTATTCTGTCCAGGCCCTCCCGATGAACACAACCACGCATTCCGTTCTGACCCAGCCGGTTGGCTCCCACGCGTTCCGTTGCCTCCCAATGAACACGACGCATTCCGTTGCCTCCCCATGAACACGACGCATTTCGTTACCTCCCCATGAACACGATGCATTTCGTTGCCTCCCCATGAACACAACGACGACATTGTTTCTCCGTTCCTACCCAGCCATGTACACGAGCCCTCGCCGTACGTATGTGCGAGTAGGCGTTCGAGACCCCGCCCATATGTACACATACGTGGCCGTATTTTCTTTCTTACACCCTGGCCGCTGTACGTACGTGTACATGCTACATGCGCGCCTCTACTACGACACGTGCGCGCCTCTACATCGACCAGTATATATGCATGTACACGTTTGCGACTAGAATGACAATGCTACATACGCTGCGACCAGGTGGGTCCCGACTGTCAGGCACTTCCTTGCCTGCGAAGATGTAGCTGGTGGGTCCCAGCAGTTAGGGGGGCGAATCATTTTGGTTTTTTTACCCGGACACACTTCGTTGCGTGCGAAGATGTAGCTGGTGGGTCCCAACAGTCAGGGGGGAAACGTTTTTTTGCGAAATACGGTGGTCCGTCCGGTGGGTCCCTGCTATCAGGTGGAGGAATAATTATTTTGCGCGTAATAAGGAGGCACTTCCTTGCGGCCGCCGGGACCCAGCTGTCAGCCTCTCCACGCACAGTACTCTTCCGATGGAAGTCGGTCGTTGACCACATTGACCATGCCGCGCCGAGAGCACCACGGCAGTGGACGACGATGAGGCCTAGGAAGGGGATGACGCGGAGCCGGGGAAGACGCAGCAGTGAATGCCCACGCGAAGAGGAGTACGAGGGTTCACTGGTTCGGCTGTGGTGTGAGGCTGCCGTCGCCGCAGAATAACAGGGTGTGTGGGTGAGTAGAGGGATGGCTTGGCCAGCGGTGGGAGTAGTAGGGGGCGGTGAGGCCTCCGCGGCTTCACAGCTGGCCACGGGAGGCAGGAGCATGCGGCATGACCGGTGCTGCTTTGGGCGGCTGGAGCACGGAGACCAGAGGTTGAAGAAGCACTACGGCCGTTGGATGGACATCGTATGGTCACTGGAGCTAGAATCGTTCATATTGACTAAGTTCACAAAGCCCTCTGTCCCTGTAAACTTAGTAGGCCCACAAGTCAGCCTCCCACCAAGGTGAGTCCCAGCTAGCAGGGGGAGTATTCTTTTTTTGTGCGTAATAAGGAGGCATTTCCAGTGTGTCCGAGCTGATAGCGGGGGGAACGTTTTTTCGTGAAATACAGAGACCCTTCCGGTGGGTCCTAGCTATCAGGTGGAGGAATCATTATATTTCGCGTAATAAGGAGGCATTTTCCTATGTGGGCCCCTACTGTCAGCCTCTTCCGATGGCTGTTGTTTGTTGATCATGTTGACCTCGCCGCGCCGAGAGCACAAACGCGGTGGACGAGGGTGAGGCCCAGGAAGAGAACCACCTGGAGCCGGCGAAGCCACCACAGCGGATGCCCACGCTGAGGGGAGAATGAGCGCTGACTGGTCGGCTGCGGGGTGAGTCTGACGTCGCCGGAAAATAACAGGATGTGTGGGTGGTTAGAGGGATGGCCTGGCGGCAGCACAACCAGCCACGGGAGGAGGGAGCAGGCAGTCCCGCCGGCGCTGGTTTGGGCGGTTGGAGCAGGAAGATCACAGATTGAAGAAGCATGGCGGCCATTGGATGGACATCCCACAGTCACTGCTGTGTGTTGACTAAGTTGACAAAGCCTTGCGTACGCGTCAAAAAAAATTAGGACAGTGTCATCGTCAACCTAGTAGGCCCAGAAGTCATCCTCCAAATCTGTGGAAAACAGCATACAACCCATTAGCCATTATTTTCAATAATTTACAACCCATTTGCTAATTCTTAAGGATATTTGAAGCCCATATTCTTTTTATTAGCATTACAGACCATATATTGTGGGCACTGCTAAAAAATTCAACGAAATTTTGCATATTTCGGTGGGGTCCGAACTCTTTTAATCACGAAATTTTGAGTCACATTAAAAATAATTTTCAAAAAATTATATCAAAATAAAATTCAAAAAAAATTCTCCGCAAAAAAATGAATGAAATTTGGAATCTTAACTAGCAAGATGCCCGTTCGTTGCACGGAACATGAAGATGCATTTGTATGAGTAGTTTATCTTGTGGGAGAAAAGATGATATTTTAATGTAATTGCCAGTTGGCTTTGGTTTTTATAAGAGTAGAGAGTAGAGAAATCCTGAAAAAATGATATTTTAATGCAATTGCCGGTTGGCTTTGGTTTAAAAATTTGCAACCCATTTCTTACAACTTATAGCCCGTTTTCTAGGGAAGCCCATTTCTTACTACTTACATCCCTCCTCGTCTTGAAAGATTTGCAGCCCAGCAGGGCTGAGAAAAGCAAGTAGGCCTCGGTTTTGGTATTCTCCAAAAAAAAGAACTAGGCTAGCCAATTTCAGAAAGAAAAATATATCAACTGGGCTCGTCATGTGCTTAATAAAAGCGTAAGCGTGTGCTAGACGGGCCACAGCCCCGCACAGCACGCAGTTGAGCTCCGTCTCTGAAACTGAAAAACAACTGGGTGAGCTGCTGGGTCCCTGGTGTTATCCGATCGTTGTGTAATTTTCTCGTTTATTGACTACATTGACAATGGCGTGGAACCTAGTTGTCAAACAATTAGGAGGAAGTATTTTTTTGGCTTGTAATAACGAGGCACCTGCTTGCGAAATGCAATGACCCTGGTGGGTCCGTCAGCCTCTCCACTTATAGTCATCTCCTGATTCCTCTTGGTTGTTGACCATGTTGACAACGCCAGACGGCGGCGGGTACATCGAGCTAACCAAGGTAGAGAACGACGACAAGGCCTCGGACGGGAGCGAACAACAGCCATGGAAGATGCGGCAGTGTAGTGGCAGGTGGAGGGGAGTACGAGGGCAACAACATGCAAGTCAAGCATAGAAATGGTACAAAAATCCCAAGGATTAATTGTTCGTCAAATTTTTAGACAAAACCCGGATTGAACATGACAGTAACATCTAACCCAACCACTCTTTTTTGCAGTCACAAACAAATGGATCGGTCTGATCCATAAAATCAACATCCTGTGCAAAAATATTTATTTCAGGATGTCTACAACTTATTGTAAATAGAAGCCGAGCACGTTTAGAAGCCCATTTTACCACCTAAAACTTCTTTTTTTTGCTGTTCAACATGTTCGTCCGTGAGAAATCTCTTGCTCTAAAAATTAAGCCTCATGGGCAACAGTAACCTCGCATTCAACAGGAAGAATGTGACAAAGCTTTTGTTTGCCTGGTTGGATGCATATCGTCCCATCGTTATTGTCCTCAAACGAATGTCATGAGAACTGAGAAAATCCTTGTGCTTATTATGCCAACGATTGGTTATATGTTTTTCTCCATGTGGTTCTGCCTAAGTAGACATGAAGATTGCAAACAATTAAGGTCTGAAAAAAGAGTATGTCGAAAGAACGACAACTGAATAGTTAATTCTAGTACAATATATACGGGCTTTCAATGTGCATGAAATCATCACCCCTATGTATAAATTCTCCAGAGATCGAAAGCATCGCATCAAGCCAATAATTATGTCCAGGTCAAAACTATACATTCTGATATATACGATCTTGACAGAATCCAACAGCATTGATAGGCTATCAATGGACGAACTCTCCATTGAGCATATAACATAATATTAGTACCCAAGGTGTACTCCAAGATGATATAAAACTTATGCGCACAAATGAAAAATGCAGCATATGATTACAAATGTGTAGATGATAATATACGATACCTGAAAAAGTGAGGAGCCAAACACCAACTCCTTGTGATTATTAAACGGGTCATGAATTACACCCAAGGTCTCCAGTTTGGGCGCAGAGACGACAGTTATTTCTGAAGGTGTATAACAATTATGAAGGAGCAACCTTTCAAGTGAAGGGGCATCTTCGATGATGAGCTGCTGTCCTTTAAAACAAATTCCAATGCTTTTAAGGTGAGGCAACTTTATTTGGAGACAACTGATACCAATTTCTATTCCCAAAACAATCAGCAAGCACTCCACGGCAGGGCAACTGCAGTGGATGATGCTGTGCAGTGAGGCCTCCGACAGATAAACCACCACAAGAGAAAGTTTTTTTAGTAGTGGGAGTTGAAGCATTTGTACCAAAACGTCTGGTAGATGGCACCGGGCAAAGGTGGCGGTGTGGAGAGAGGAGGAAAACGGCAAGATGGACAACGGTGGTGTGGGCATGAATTCTTGGTATGTTCGTGGTATGAAACTTTCGTGGTAATGGTAGAACTCACACTGCTGGAGTTTTACGAATTCAGGGGATGTCAGCCAAGCGTCCACCTTGCCGGGTATGGATAGCAGGTAGCTTGTCGGGATGCAGAGGCATTGAACGGGGCCCTGCTAGTGAGAAGAGACGATGGCTCTGATGAGATCAAATTCAGGAAGAACAGATATCTGACGACAATCGAGATTGAGGGGCGCGGTGCGCCATAGAGGGCGCCACCGAGTTGAGCGGACTTGTGTGCGGTAGCAGTCCTTGGTGGGGAGAAGCAAGATGATCTCCTCAAGGATGATGCCTGGGAGATCGTTGATGCGGTCCATCGGAGATTCTACCGGTTCCTCAGATCTGGGTGGGGGGGGGGCTCGCCGCTTCTCCCTGCGCTACCGAGTGCGGGATCTACAACCGGCGTCGCCGCTGGCGGGAGCCTCATCTTCTTGGCGCTGGGGCCAGCCGACTCCATTTTCCTTGTGGGTGTCACGCCGAGCTCACGGGTTTGAGCAGAGTAGCCAGAGACGAGCCTAGTGGCAGTGCGAGTGGGGAAGAAGGAGGGCTGGGGATCTGTTGGAGTGGAAGAAGAGGAGCAAGCGTTTTTTGTACGAGTGAGGAAGAAGGTGAGCGGGGTTTTTTAGACGAGTGAGGAAGATTGGGGAGCAGGGGGACTTGGGTGGGGAGACGGAAGCGGGAGAGCGAGATGTTCGTGTTTATAAGGCCCGCTACACTAACTACTCACTTTTTCCCAAGAACCGCTCTCTTCTTTTGCGTTGCTGCATTGGAGCTGGCGCATGGGCTTGGCTGACTGGCCATGCATGCAGGATGCATGTGCCCGCCGGCCACGGCATGCGCCTGGTTTGTTACTAGGCCTATTTAATAGGGTGGTTATGGAGTAAATTAAGGAGATTTATTTTCTCTGTGTGCATCCACCAAATTAGAGGATGCGGTACTGGATGCAGACACTCACATTAAACTAACATTCAGAAGAACAAAACTTCAGTATGTCTATGCATCTCAATGATTCACCATACTATAACCAATATACAAAGTTGTGAGAAGGTGTGGAAATAAAGAAAATCGGTCGATGCTTCTCTGAGAAAAGGGCCTCCCTACGCACGCATTAATTTCCTGGGCATGCTTGTTTCTTCTCAATGTTGCGAGCACTTTGAGCATGTTGGCAACTCCACAGCTAGCTAGCTGCCTCATCTTGCAATTGATGCTGACACATTTGCAGCAAACACATGAGGCAATAGAGATGACTCAACATGGGTCCATATTGTGCAGTTCCCCTGATATCATATTCATTGTCCTTAATCTGAAAATATAGGAAAACAATAGCTATACTTAAACGGTGTTGCAAAACAGTAGCACATATCAATAGCTCGGCATGACAAAACACGATCATCTGGACGAAGGGGATACTGACCTGCCTGAGGAAGATTACATATAATTTCATAAGTCCTTGGTTGATTTCCACCTTCGGCTGGACTGCTTGTTTGCTCCTCCACACATGATAGGATCGTTCCGCACTGCATTCAGCAAGTCAACGTAGAATAAGCTAATTTCATCTTGCGGTGGTCATTGTACCTAGTTACGAATGTAGGAATACCTGGAGCACCATGAGGTTAGCTGACACCAGGTAGATGCAGCCATATAAATTTTGTGCGGTGCTACCAAAATTTAGGTTTGTATCCCTTCCCGTTATGATAATTCTTCTTGAAGTTGGTAGAATGTGACGGCTTGTTCTTTGCATCAAACTTGCCTTTCCCCTGAGATTTGTTCTTGTTGTTTTGGGGCTAGTTGGGCTGGAAGTTCTTCTCGTGTACCATGTGGGCACTAGAAGCTCCCTCAGCGACCCGAGCACGTGTGTATTTTACTCTCGCCTTCTCCTCAAAATCAAGAGTGCTAATGAGATCCAAAACAGAAAACTCATGTCTCTTGTTTTTGAGAGAAGTAGCAAAATTGTTCCACGAAGGTGGAAGCTTGGCAATGATGGTCCCAGCAAAACATTTTTCCGGCAACACACACTTAAAGTACTCAAGTTCCTTAGAGAGTGACTGTATCTCATGAGTCTGCTAAACAACAGAGCGCTCATCAGTCACCTTGTAGTCACAGAATTGCTCCATGACGTACAACTCGTTGCCAGCGCCCGAGGTCCCAAACGTGGCCTCGAGTGCAACCCACATGTCTTTGCCGCTGTCAAACAACATATACGAATCCACAATGGAATCGTCAAGAACACTCAGCAGGGTGGCTTTGAAGAGGGTATCCATGTTCTGAAAAGCTTCCTGCTGTGTAGGATTAAGATCACCCTCAGGCTTACCCTTAGTGGCGTCATAGCAGTACATGATCTGAAACCAATATACTGCTCTTGTGCGCCACCTTTTATATTACACCCCCTTAAAAGTAGGCGGCTTCAAAAGCACAACAAAACCACTTAGAGTAAATTGCCTGTAATCAGGTTTTTGGATTGTATTGTTGAATATATGAGCAATTTAGTATGATATTTAATCTGAATCAGCAGTAAATAGATCATGACGACAATTGCAAACATCAAAGTAATGATGCAGACTAAACCAAGAGGACAGAATCACATGCTGTACAGCGGGAGCAGAACCGATGTGGTTTATGTTGTCACTCATGTCGTTGGTGAAGAGGTTACCGAGGTCGGGGAAGAAGGCTGTCGTTGAGGAAGTCGTCGCTGACAGCAGTCACAGGAGTGTGCTCCCCAAAAACCTGATCGCCCCTCTCCCGTACAGGATCACGAAAGGCGGGGTTCGGAGGATTGCTATCCCTTCTCGCGGTGCATGCCGGAAGGAGGGCTAGAGAAGAATTGCGTGGCGGCGCTAAGATCTGGAACGGTGCGAAACCATGTGATACAACGGCGACTAGGGTAGAGCATGTCAGGTCGGTTGTGCGAGTATAATAGTAGGCCTTTGGCCCCCAAACCCCACGTCCAAGTCAATAATAGCTCAAAAAAAGATTCAATAATAGCCCCACCAAGGTTTGTCTAAAAAACCAGAGTAATTAAGGCATCTGTTAGTCCCTTTAGTATAAAAACAATATAATTAATAATGGCCCCACCTTTTGTCTCACAAAGTATGTTGGAGTACAACCGGCTACACGTTTACAATCCGCTTCTCTTCTCTCTCCTCTTCTCTCTCCTTCAACTAAGCACAAATACTATATTTAAATCCTTATAGCCTGCTTATGTCATCTAATTGTAGTACTTGCTCTAAAGTTACTATCCACTGTGTAGTCTGAAATGCCGGGTGTGCAGCGGGCGGTGCCCTCGGTTGGCGCGCCGCTTCAACGGAGGAAGCAGTGAGAGGTCGCGTCGCCCTGACTTGCCATCAATGTGGAGCGGCGGGCTCAGCTGGAGCCGGGCGGGAAGCGCGCGCGGGAGGGGGGAGGGGTTTTTGTTGGGCTAAGAAGGTGAGAAGCCAACTTGGGATCAGTCCGGACGGGGAAATATCATGGAGAGAATTCCTTATTTGGCCCTTTCTTAAATTTTGCTTCCTTTTTTGGCCCTAAAAAAATCATTTCCCCTTTTTGACACACAATTTTTATTTTGTTCCCTTCATGACACTTCCGTCAATTTTGGCACATAACAATGTTAAGTCTAACATGAAAAGACCATTCTACCACTGATATATTATGTGACTAAAATATGTTTTGTCTTGTGACTACATGACTAGTGAAACCAAATCTACTATTTCAGTATCACGTAACAGATTTAAGCTCACCAGATTCCCGCAAAAAAAAGATTTGAGCTCACCGGACATCTCATGCGCACTCGTTTTACCAGTTGATGTATAGTAATTCCGTTGCATTCGGTTTACCACTTGCGAAGCTAGCCAAAATGAGACAGGTTAAGAGTGATCGTGTAGTTTAAATAAAAAAGGGAAGCTGTAACAAACACTGATCAGTGTATGTACGACCCCGCAGTTGGTGTGTTGGTGCGTATCTGTCCGGCACCGACGAACAAGTAGATATTGTTGGTGTTCTGCGCAACAAGCACAGGCGTGGTGTTGCCGGAGCCCGGAGGTGAGTGCCTGGTTGGCGACGATGCCCTTGGTCAGGAGGGCCCAAAGTAGCCAGCTGCTAACCCTGCCACGTAGGCATAAAATATGATGTGGCACCAATAAACTAAGCACCAATGCATTGAAGACTTGAGTTACTAAGCCATTTAATGCACTTAGCACTTCATCTAAAGAGCATTAGTAGTATAAGCCAGTGCCATGTCATCTACAGCCCATCTTATAGTCAACATGTACAATAGTAGATCAAAAGAGTGTACTACTACTTTTTTATTCTGTGGCCCACCTTTCATTCTCACAAAGTGCCTAGGAGCATGTGCTAGAGTTGGCTCTTCACGAAGAGCCCGCTTACCTTCTCTCTCCTCTTCTCTTTCCTCCAACTAAGCAGAAATATACTAGTTTATTCCTTATAGCCCGTTGACTCAGCTCTATTGTACTTGCTCTAAGCAGATCTAAGCACTTACTAGCACCCCCTTGACCGTGGACCTTGACGGTTTACGTCACCTTGTGTCTCATAATTTTCCTCGTCATCATTTGAGTCCTAGAAGATCTCACCCACATCATCATTAGCATACAGCCGCCTTGATAGACAACATGCGCAGAAGGAGTAGAGGCGACTGGGGACGCACCACCACCACGTCGTGGGCACTTCGTATGTGCTTGATCATGTGCGTGTAGCGTGCGCGTTTTTCCATCGGTGCTAGCTCTAAGGCCGAGGCTGCGGTCGTCTTCGTCTCCGACTAGTAGTTGAGCAACAACGGCAAAGAGGTGCTGCAAGAGATGCGTATGCACCATTGCGTGCGAGCTTCGCCGTAGCACGACGAACCGGACGTCGCAGCGGATGGCGCACGCCTCCATGCAGCCGAGTGTGTGCGCATGCATGTGTTATTCATGTGCATTCTACGGCCGAGCGTGTGTGCATGCATGTCTTGTGTATGTGCGTTGTGTGCTCCATGCTGTGCGCGTCTGTGCATGAGTTGGATCGGATGGAGTTAGTGCGTTGGCTTGTGTACATGCGTGGCTGCATGCGTCCTGTACATGCGTGGCTTGTTGTGTGGTTATCAATAATTCAATATAAACTACTCCCTCCGTTCCTAAATATAAGTCTTTCTAGCCATTTCAAGTAGACTACAACATACGGATGTATGTAGACATATTTTAGAGTGTAGATTCACTCATTTTGTTTCGTATGTAGTCCCTTATTGAAATATCTAAAAAGACTTATATTTGGGAATGGAGGGAGTATAAAACATCTTCAACTTAGCATCCTGATGTACCGTTTCTAGTGGTTAGCGAAAAGTTCATGTTCTTTTATTTGTTTATAGGTGGGTAGGTGGCAAAAAAACAAGGGAAAACGTGAAAGGTTCCTTGCAGATGCTCCACCGCGAGGTTCCTTGCTCCTCCTCGGTCGTCGGGAATCTATGCTCTTCAACTCTTTTCTTTTACATGAGCTTTGTTCATCCTTTCCCAAAACGCGAGACATCTAGCATCAAGGTGCATGTGTCATGCAAGAAAATGGAGCTAATCAGATAAGCAGTGCGTAAGTGAGTCG
>NC_041391.1:226967975-226973510 GCF_002162155.2 Triticum dicoccoides
CGTGCACTTCGATGGCACCTATGCAATATTTTTTCTCCTCGATGGCACGTGAATAGTGCACGTACTCAACGACGGAGCACGGGATGGTAGCAATGACATGGTCAGCCCTTTTTTGGAGAGAGTACATACTACTAGTAAATAACTTTGATGTGTCTCGTCAACTCGCAGAATGATGAGAAGCTTGATTATGCCTTCTCCCTCGCCAACGCGTGCGCGGTGGCTCGCAGCATGAGGAGAAACTTTTGCTTACAAGCGGTGGACGTGCAACAGTTCATTTGGTGTCAGATTGCCAGAAGCACTACTGTAGAACCATCGACTTCTGGAAGAGGCGAAGATCCAAGCGCATGGTCACCTACTAACCTTAGGCTAGGCGTAGTGGGAGTAACATAAGTAGGGGTACCTCCTTTTTTATTCTAGAAACAACCACACGCGAATATCAAGGTGCTGGTTACGTAGAAAAAATTTCCTGCAGTCCGTGCTCAGCCCTCCTCTATCTCTCTTCTCAGCCAGCCAGCAGACGCACGGAGCCCATCGTCTGTTTGCTCACATGCGGCCCCACATGTCAGTGAAAACGCAAGAAGACCCACTGAACCTGCACATCTTTCACCTCGACATGCTGGTGATGAAAAGCAAATCCAATAAAGATCTTCGGTGGCCTCTTTTGGAGTTACTCAAGAGTAGTAAGATTCTATTTATAGTTTAACCCAAGATGCACATCTCGTGGCTTCAACTACCACTCTATTTTCTTTCATGACATGACCTGGATGCTGGATGTCCCACGTGTCGGCATAAGGAGGAAGAACCCGACCAAATCTTTGGTTGTGCTCTCGGATTAGACTAGTTGTACTAACTTAAAAAATTTATTGTGTACTCCCTCCGTTCCCAAACACTTGACTTCCATTTGTCCAAAAATGGATGTACCTATATACTAAAACATGTCTAGATACATATATATTTTGACAAATAGAAGGCATGTATTGTGCAACGGAGGGAGTAGAATGGATGCAAGTTTTTGTATTGGGAAGAAGAGTACATCCATATATTGATAGAGTGTTGGAGTTGGCCTAACAAGTGGGACCGCAGTTGAGGAAACCGACTATCGGCAAACCCCCACCTCGCCCGCCGCGCGATGGCTGAGTTAGAGAAACAATGAGGTTGAAGAGATTTCTCTAGCACGGACTCCAAGAAATATGGTGTTAGATGGAAGTCGTGCTGGTGGCGTGTGCCGTACCCCTGGACGTGAATGCTTGTTCTGGCCCATGCCACCCTACTACTCCTACTACTTACTATATAGTACTAGTATCGAGGATTCGAGGTGCTGGTTACGTACAATATGGCTATAGTAAAAACACCCGCACGACACGCAAAGCATGTGAAGCTAGTGTAAACAGTGTACTACTATTGTTGATTGGCCTCATCAGATAACCTATTGCAATGCACGTACAATTATGTATTTGGAAAATATTTTTTTGCCTCGTCGCACCACTCACTCACCGAAGCAACTCGAAAGCCATTCATAAATTTAGTAAGTTTATCACAGGCATATCATTTTATTACATACAACAGGTCATCAACCCACATCGACAACGAGGATACATTATAAATACTAAAGTTTTCACCACACAACAAATAACAAGCAATGAAATGAACTTCAACTCAACCATTCCTCGGCGTTGGAAACGCTTGCTTTGAACCACAAGTGATTCTCTGGGACGGGCCATCTATTGTCGATCTCGAGACCAACGCAAGACTGATCATCCAGGCTGAAGCAGCCTACTATATCAGTACCAGGGTTGGGAAACACCCTAATGTCCGAGGTATAGACACAATTGATTCTCATAAATGGTACTAGTAATGTTGTGTCAACAACAGTTGGATCGCCTTTCACCATCATCGGATAGTTTTGTCCAAGGAAGAGCGAGTTTTCTCCAAGACTATCAATTCTGTACCAGGGAGAAGGTGTTGGCGCTAGCACACTAGTATCCATCCCGAATACCATGCAACGGGTGTTAGAATAGGTCCGGAGAGTGCGACCATGGGAGACAACATGTGCTCCCTCAGCAGTAACATCATCAGTGGGCTATATACACAAAAGGAGAGGTGATCCATCGAAATTAGTTGCCAGGCGCCACTGAGTATATACGTTCTGCTCGTCCTCATGCTTGTGATCATCACCATCGCCATCTCCCCCTTGGTTATAATTTTTTTCAAGTATAGGTGGTGGAATGTTCACAGGACCTTGGAAACACAAGAAGAAGGTTAATTAGTAAAGGGAAACTTGCTAACCCGCATGCATGTGGATGAAATAATTATAATTATGGTGGAAGACAATTGTGCCGAAACTACGAGGATCCCATGCAAAAACAGTGCCATGAGCGGTGGAAGCAAACACAAGACCCTCATATTGAATTGCATCACATTACTCATCCGTGTACAAAAACTGATTTTTGAGCAATATCCATCGAGTCAAACCACCAAGGACGGTAACAAGCTTGTCAAAGATAGCAACAACTTCATAGTTGTTGTAATTCCAAGAGCGGTTGGGAACTCGACAAACTGCTATCTTCCATAGAAGACAGTCACCATGATTGTATTTGAACGTGCGTACAATATCGGTGTGCTCAACCTCTGGGCAGTCTGCTGAGATTTTTGGAAGTGGAACCCGGTCATGAGTGTTCACATTCACAAGTTCCCACTCGCAGTTGGACCCTATGTAAACAACCCTATCTCCATTTGCGCCTGCCCAAGCCTTGCCCTCAAGCGATGGCATCTTAACATCATACGTATCATTATCAAGCGGCATCAACTTGCACAAGGCAAGGCCTCCGTCGTCCTTGCGACAGTAGTCATCAGGGTCACGGTGAAGAAGATAGGGGAGATCAAACCGCTCCTTGACTCTTGGGTTCCTTGTAATGATGTTATTAGTTGAGTCGAGAATGGGCTTGAACAAACCTGCCATGCTAGCCGAGGTGATGACGTCGCAACGATCAATGAGTTCCTCCACCACGTCATCTTTCAGATCTGGGCAAGAATAACGGGGTCGTTTCCGGCCTGTTCCCTCCATGGAGAAGACGATCAAACAATGGCAGAAGAAAGGGTGAAGGGCTGAAGGAAAATGGAGGAGGGAGAGGAAGAGCGTGCGACAGTAGTTCCAAATCAAGAGGGAAAGGCGAAGAGTCGGTGGACGGTTGCCAGTTTGCCAAGGTTCACGAAGAGGCGCCCCGGCCTACACGTCCGTTTGGAAATACTCCTACTACTCGCCGTCGTCTCACTGATATGTTGGAACGGGACCACATGTCAACGAAACATGGTGTGTAATTTCTCGTGCAAAATGCGATCTGGCCGCATTGGCCTGAGGTACTGCATTAGTTTTTTTTGAAAGTTTGCCGCATTAGTTATCGACCTTTATTTTTTTAACATGCAATCTGAATGGATAGCTCCTATGGTCATCACACGTGAGCGGATATAGTGATGGTTGATTCGCCCGAGCAACTTATTACTGTGGGAATATGGGAGTACCAGCGGATTCAAGGAACAGAGAAATGAAGGTTGCTTCGCCCGAGCAACTTACTGTGGCAAAGGTGGGGCTCTGTGATTTGACTGCTCACTAGTCATTACTACTGTGGCGCAACGACTGGGGTGAATCTTTCCCTGAAGTTGTGTTGTGCACTCAATATTGCTGCATGGCAGGTGGAGCCGGATGAAGGATGTCCAACATGTCGGCGAAACGAAGTTGAATTGTTTCTGGCATTGCTATCAATCCTTCAGGATTTGTTTATATGTACGCATAATTTTGATGAAATTGTACTGTGATGCTATGAAGGTTTCAACTTTGGTTCCCGCAGGAAAAAAAGGTTTCAACTTCGGATTCATGTGTCTTGCCTCAAGATTATCTCGTTTCAACATTCCATCAAATACAAATGAAACTACCATGGCTAATGCATCTCAATGGTATGCAGATCAGCGCCAATATTCACATCACAACTGAAGACAAAGTTGTGAGAAGGTGTACAAATAAAGAAAAAATATATAATTGATCGATGCTGTTCGTAGGCATGGCTCCATTTCCTTGGCAGAGTGTTCATTGCTTGGCAGCTAGTTTCACCCAGCTCTGTAGCCAAAAAAGAGGTGTATGAAGGACACCACAATCTGATCATTTTGTGCAACTCCACTAAAATTGAGCGGACCATCCCTGTTTGCAAAGATATCCAGTCAGTGTGATTACAATAATAGTGGAACTAGATGATGAAACATAACACACATAAATAGAAGCCGATCACCTCTACAATCTCTCTTTAGGACTAACTTCTTGTTGGAGAAGATTAGGCACGGAGTTGGATGAGGAGGATAGAAAAACCAATCTCCCTTTCCGAAGTCCCATAGAAATGTAAAAACGTTGCCCGTGTGACATTTTGGCGGAACTGCACAAAACACTCTTCAGAAAAGTGATTTGTGCAGTTCACCAAAAGGTCGCAATAGCAACAAGGTGAAAATGGATAGCCCTATTTGCAAAAGGAGGTCAAAAGGAAACAATTACTGCCCAATAACACAAGTGAAGACACATACACCGACAAAAAAGAAGCATGTTCCATGTAAAAAGGGAAAGATAGCACATGGTGGTTTATCAAAAATGGTTTGAGGACGAGATTGCAAGATGGGAAGTACGCCGGCCGAGATACGATTTAAGCAAACAACTAAAGAAGATCCACATGCAGCAACGTGGGAAGATGGGAAGTGGAGCAAGGCCGGAGGAAGCTGTACCCGAGGGTCGTTGGGATGTTACTAGGAGGGCGCCGGTGGCCGGGATCTGCCCATACTGCGGCGGTGAGCAAGTGGCGAAGGCCTTACCGCGCCAGAGCTTGGTCAGAGAGAATGGCGGGTACCGCAGATCGGGACGAGCTGCATCAACGCCGTCGAACGGAGAGACGATGCACATCCTCCCTTTCTGTCGGCGGACGGGATGCAGCCGGATCACTGACCAACGCTGAGAGAGAGAGGCCATGGCGGCCTTGTGTGAGATGGTGTGACGAGAGACAAACCAATTTTCCATTTTCCCCATGGAAATCATTTAATATTCTAGGCGTGGTACCCGACCCTCCTTCGAGTAAACAACCGCCACACGCATCAAGTTATCATGTGGGCTGCCTTTTCGTACAGAAACGAACTCCACCGTGTACCCGCGCGGGTGTGGCCAGGAACGAGACATGAGTATGTCCGTCCTGCGTGCACTTCTTCTTTAGGTGCAGGTACGTACGTGGGTGGGTGTGAGAGAGATGGTTTGTGTGAAACAGAGGCAATGTGTTGATGATATCTCAATCAGAAAAACGTAACATATGCAATGTGTGTGAAACGGAGTCATGGACGTGAGATATCAATAGAATTGAAAACAGGGATGAAGTGTGTGGCTGCGCGATCGATAAAAAGTGCCATCGAATTTGTATTTGCTCACGTCAAAGATACAGGGCGACTAGCCTACTGGAATTTGAGAGGGCAGAGGTGCAGTTCTTCTCTGTGGCATGAATACCTACCTATAAC
>NC_041391.1:226973928-227043472 GCF_002162155.2 Triticum dicoccoides
AGAGACCGATCGACTAGTATATGTGTGGGGAAGGAGAGAGACCTAGCTATGTATTGAGGGAGATCGATCGACATCCATGGATATGTGTAGCAGAGGAATAAGGTTGGGAAAAAGAAAAAGGTAGAGCGTTGGAGGGTTGGTGGTGGAGTGGCTTCTCACAAATGGTGGGAGAGGCCTGCTAGACAAACTGAGGGTATGAGTGCAATATCAATAAGAGAGGGCGGGGGATGTCTGTCTGTCTATGCACGTGCGTGTGAGAGACGGGTCGGGAGGTATTCAAGGATGATGAGGGGAGAAGATATGGTTGTGGTAAGCATGCGTAACTACATAGGAAGGTCAACCGTCGTGTGTCCGAGAAAAGGAGAGACATAACTAGCGAGGTAAGTGTATTGGTGCTTGGTGAAAACGAATTATAGTCGACCTGGCTATATGCAGGGAGATCAGTTCATATACATGCCTGCATGTGTTAGAAGCAAATAAGGTCCGGAGAGGCAGACAGGGGGAGAGGGTGTGTCTAGGAGGTAGTGCGAGAGGCCTACCATGTCGAGGGGGGAGGAGTGTGAGAGCATGTGATAAATGAAAAGAGGGGCGGGAGTGTGCACCTGCGTGGAATCGTATTGGACATATGGGGGCATGGACGGTGAGAAGAGAAGAGGGGAAGTATATATGTGTTTGTTGTAGGCACACTTGGCTAGAGAGGTATATCGACCGGTGTGTGCCACAAAGAAGGAGCCGAGGGCCTACACACACCGCTAGTGGACGACCTAAAGTGAAATAATGAACGTGCGCGATGGAGGGGACACTAAGGGTGTGTGAGGGGGCGGGCGTGTGCATGCACGATAGAAAGTTAGCGTTAGCTAGCTACAAATAGAAGAGGATTGTGAAGGTGTAAAAGACAAACAAAGATCATAATTCATTATAAAAAAGTGGATACAGATACTTGAAGAAGATATCATAATGTAGAACATTGATTATAATTTGGGCTAATGTGTCGCTTTTGCAACTCAGGTCGAAATACTTGTCATAATGTAGGGGGCGGGGCACTATACTTTGTGTGATAAACACGGTGTAGGTATGGAACATGGTTTAGATTATGAATATATAGTTAGTACATCAAATGTACTATTATTTGGAATCAACATCAAGTGTATTCAAAAAATAGAATTCGAGTTCATGTAGTACACATAGTTCATATCTATCTCTATAGTAATCATGTGGTGTGTTATTAAGGTAATACACGAATGATGGTTGAAGTTGGCAACAATCATGATTGTAGATTCTTATTGAAATAGAGAAATGAATTCAAATTTAGTTCGAATTGCAGCGGTAGTATAGACATTTGGAATGCACTAAAATGTTGGTATGAGTAAGTTACATGCATTATACAGCAAGCGAAAAAATTTAATAGGACATAACATGGATTCATACTCCCTCCTTCCATCTATATAGGGCGTAATGAGATTTTTAAGACCGCCTTTGACTATTGACAAGATTAATAGTACATGACATGCACAATGTGAAAATTATATCATTGAAAGAACCTTCATAGACGAATTTAACGGTGTGCTTTGTGTAAGTTGCATGTCATATATCATTGCTCTAATATTTGGTCAAAGTTAGCATCGAAAAACGCATTAGGCCCTGTATAGATGGAAGGAGGGAGTAGCTTTGAATAGCATTTGTATAGTAAAACAGGGCAAGACTCTCTCTTTGTGTGGTGTGCATAGTTTTATTTTTTTTCGTTTTCTTTTTGGTTGAGGGAAGTGAGAATTGATTTGGTACGTACAAGTACAATATTACTACACGTTAGGATTGTCCCTAAAATTCAACCCGCGTCTTGTTATATCCCGAAAATTCAGATATCATGCTCTCAAAACTGGCCCCTTCACAACTCGGGCCTTGCTATCCCGAAATTACAACGCGCGTGAAAACTCCCTCCAGCTGCCAAATCCCGACACACGAAATCCCCCTTCTAACCCTGAGCCGAAAGGGCCGCTAGTTCAAATCGGTGGGGGGTACTTTTGTAACACACCCTACATTTTGGACAAGCGCGTCCCTAAGTCATGCTTCACCCCCTCCCATCGCCCCCTTTTCGCCATTCAAAATCCCAGGCCGCCATAACCTCTCCGCTCCAGCCGCGAAACCCCACCCTCCTCCGTCCGCCACGTCACCGCTGCCCAGCCGGAGCCTCTTCCCCGACGATGTCGTCCACTGCAACAGCTCGAAGTCCCTCGTCCACCTCCCCGGATGAGGATCCGTCGTCCATCTCGCTGTCCCGCCGGTTCAGCCGCCCCGTCCTCCACCTCCAAGGAGCTGCTCCGATGATCGCCTCATCTATCGCGACTGCTCCATCCCCACAACGCCGCCTTAACCTGCTCCACTAGAACCGGAGAATCCTCACTGACTCCTCGGACGAAGCCAAGGCCTACTCGGCGCCACCAAAGTGGTTGTACACTCATCGCATCACACCTTCTCCTTAACTCGACCTCCCGGCGCCGACGGTGCTCCATCCCGCACCCCCAAGGAGCAGCTACCTTGAAGCTGGCACCGCGGGTGACATCTCCATGGTGGCTCTCCCCCGGTGCGAGGCCCCTTCGGTGGCGGCGTCCATACCAGCTGGATCTGCTGCTGCTGCCCCGGCTCTCGCTCGCCCGCTCGCGCTGCTGCTGCTGCTCCGGCTCTCGCTCGATCGCTCGCTAGCCCAGCTACTGCTGCTGCTCTCCCCCTCGCTCGTGCTTCTGCTCTGCTCCATTAAGCCACACTTTAGTCGACTGAATCGAATTTTGGGTCAGTCGATTTTCAGGGGTTGGGGGGGCTCGCCGGAGTTAAGGAAGAACCACCCGCAGCGGGGACGGGGGCTCACCGGAGAGGTACCCCACTATCTATCTTAGGGTTCAGGGTGGGGGGCGGGGGGCCTAGAGGCTGGCCGGGGCGGCGGTGGCGAGTTGTTTCGGGGTGGCGAGGCGGCGCTGGGGCCGGCGGTTTGGCCGGTGGTGGCTGGCGGCTCAGGGGGGTGCAGGTTGAAGATGAACTGCAGGCCCTCCCTAAACTACATGTCAAGTGCCTCTTTGCTACCATTGCGTTCAGTTTCGACAGTAGCATTCAGATTCCACAGTAAATTTCAGTTTTGACAGTTAAGTTCAGAGTCAAAATTTTTTACCTCATCTGTTGTAGTCAGGTGGTTTTTGGTGATGTTAATTTTACATCCAATTTACATCATCTATTGGAGATGCTATTAGAATCCCACTTGAGATTGACGATGTCTGTCTTGTGCTGCTTCAGCCTTGACATCTTACGGCTCACCAGAGCTGCTCCAACGACAGAACGATCCATCACTACAGAGCAGTGCCCTGGACGCCATCTACAGATTCCTCAGATCTTCCTCCACACCTCCGACAGCCACCTCTGCCTCAACTGCTTCAACGACCAACCCAATGATGCTGAGGTCGACACGGCTACGGCAAAGAGGTTGTACACTTGTTGCATCACTTATTACTATACATTCACGTCGATCCATTAGGGCTATTTTGGTTCAACGGAAAAACATAGCAATAGGGAATTTTCCAATGGCACTCTACTATTCAATTATTCATGCATTTTGTTGAAAGGAATGAAGCAAAACATCCACTTGGACCTACTTTTCAAAATCCTATGCATGAAAAAATACCAAGTGCATTAGTTCCAGAATAACATTCTAACTGTACACACTTTCATATGGTTTCACTTTATTTTATCCATGTTACTTTGCATTCCTCTGCTCTTACAATTCTTGTAAACCAAACACCCAAGTTGACAGAAATCCGGTGTTTACAAATGCTCTGTTTACCATGTGCATTTCCTATCCTATTCCGGTGTTTTTCCTATCCCTGCATTTTAAGAATCATGCAAGCCAAATGAGCCCTTATAGAATTACTTTAGTTATAGGTACGTGTCGAAGGGAACTTTGTGTGGTTTGTCCTGCTCCTGCCGCGACGTCGTCCACCTCACCTGAGCTGCTCCATCGACAGAAGCATCCACCAAACCAGACATCACGACTCCTGACCATCTTTCGCTGTCTCAGATCTCCTTCCCAGCCGCCGGCACCCACCGCAACGGCATCACCATCATCGACTCAGCAGATGAACCCGAGGAGTACACGGGTCCACAAGAGAGGTCGCACTGTTTTGTTTCTGCATATGTTATGCATTGCTTAAACTTACCTGCTACTTTATCGTCCTGTTCAGCTCTTGGACTCCCAAGTCAGGTCCAAATTAATGTTCAAATTTGAGTTCTAAATTAGTTGTGGGGCACATATCGAGGCAGCAATGAATAATATGTCTTTCTAATATCTGGTTGTCCTAGGGTATGCCTATGTTGTTCATCTTGGGTGGGAAACAAGTAGTAAAGCAATCATCATCTATCTTTTTATTAATTTAAAGCAATCATCAGCCTGCTATCATTATTTTTGGATCCATCCACTGGTTGTTAGCATCACTCTAAATTTCTGCATGCTCTCCTTACATAATCTCACCATATTTTTTCGTATGCATGTCAGATATTGTACACAGTCATGCTGAACATGTAGAGAAAAAGAGAAGAGTTTTGTGCGGCAATACAATGTCATGCAGACATCGCTCCATGGTGGGTTCAATGGCAAACCCTTCCTACCCCTCTCCAAATTGTAATCCAGAGGAAGATATCTGTTCTAAGGCGGATTCAGATGCCGCTGACCACTCCTATTTACCCCCAAGGTGTTTGCTCTACCTTGGCATGATGATATTAGTCATATCATGCATATGTTGCCTTGCAGTGCCTACTTTTGCCATCATATATGTCATATGCTTAGTTTAGACATGTTGTGTAATGCCACCTGTTTAGTTTCTATATCATATATGGGAATTATGCAGTCTCATGTCTTTTAGCCAGCCATAATATATGTGAAATGTGCAATGCCATCCTATTTAACCAGGCATCATATATTTGAATGATATCTTGCCCATCCTTTTCTTCATTACATTTCCATTTGTCGACAATGTTTGTACATTAAACTACTCTTCCTGTGAATCAACCATTTGGGTGGGAGATGGAAAAATCTGGAGTGAAAACATGGCCTTCAGAGCAGACAATGCTACCTATCGAAGCAGATCTCTTGTTGGGTCCCGATAGCTCCTTAGAGATGGATTCAGAGACAGATGACCAGTCCTATTCCCCCACTGAGGTGTATGCTCTAACTTGGCACGGTTATACTGCTCATATCATGCATACGGTGTCTTGCATTGCATAGTTTAGACATCATATATACAATATTCTACACCATGTTCTCAGTTCAGACATCATATCAAATGCCCTCTGTTTAGCATATAAATCACATATGTGAATTAAATGATGTGATCCTTATTACTTAGATAACATGTAGGTGAATTATGTCATGCGATCTTGTTTAGTTATTCATCATATCTTTGAATTATGTTATGCTATGCTATCCAGTTTAGATAGACATCATATATGTGAAATTATGTCATGCTATCTGTTTTAGTTAAACAATATACATGTCAACTATTTCATGCCCTCTTTTTTCCACACTATCTATTACATCTGTCTCTCATACAATGTCTGTACATTCAACTATGTTTCCTGTTTATCAGCCATTTGAATTGGAGCGGGTGATGCCAGTATCTAGCGGACTAAAAACACGGTCTTCAAATAAAACATTGCTACCTCTTGGTGGAGATAGCACCCCGGTTGTACATGCACAAGAACCAGCCCTAGCACACATAACCCAAACTCTCGCAGATTGCACCCCTACTATGATGGACAGAGAACCAGCTTCACCCAATCTAACCCCAACCCCAGCCGATAGTAACCCAGTTCCTGTTGACACATCACCATTTCTACCACAGAGCTCCCAAACAAGAGCCGTTAGTAAGGCAGCTCCAGTGCCCAAAGGGCCAGTACTATCACGGCGAACCCCAACTCCACCAGTTAGTACGCCTATTCCCGTGGAGGAAGCACAACTAGCTAGTCTTAGTTTAGCATCTATCGCATTTGATGTTGTTAAATCGTATGTGCGTATCTTCCCATCTTGGAAATATTATACTGAAGATGAAGGAAAATGCTAGTTGCAGGTGTTTGTCCAGGAGTTATGTGTAAGTAATGTTATTCATGGCAATCACTTTGCTTCATCCTATACATCCTACCTCCATGATGGTTATAATACATTTTCCCATTTTTCTCTATAGAGAAGGACCAATTTGGAAACTCAGGATGAGGTAACCTGTGCTAATACCTCTGCTATCTTCAAGAATGCTTGGTAGTAGTATCGGAATTACCTAAAGAAAACGTACTTCACCGACAAAGAAACTCATCAAATTCCCTTACGTTCTCCTGAGACACATTTACTGGACGATGGCTGGGAACGCCTTGTTCTGTACTGGTCCCGAACCAAGAATGTGGTAAGGTCTATGAGCTCATTTTCTATTTTTAAGTATTATATTCTTGCGTCTTACTGTACTCTGTTCATGTAGAACAAGTGCCTAAACCTGAAGAACAACTGTTCTAATTTAAGATTCCATTGCTATCATAGTTCAAAAAAGCGCTAGGCGTTAATTGTGCGTTTTGCCACTGATACGTCTCCGTCGTATCTACTTTTCCAAACACTTTTGCCCTTGTTTTGGACTCTAACTTGTATGATTTGAATGGAACTAACCCGGACTGATGATGTTTTCAGTAGAATTGCCATGGTGTTGTTTTATGTGCAGAAAACAAAAGTTCTCGAAATGACCTGAAACTCCACGGAATATCTTAGAATAAATAATAAAAAATCCACGCCAAAGATGAAGGCCAGGGGGCCCACACCCTGTTCACGAGGGTGGGGGGCGCGCCCCTCCCCCCTAGCGCGCCCCCTACCTCGTGGGCCCCCTGGTGGCCCTCCGACGCCAACTCCAACTCCATATATTGGCTTTCGGGGAGAAAAAAATCAGGGAGAAAGTTTCATCACGTTTTACGATACGGAGCCGCCGCCAAGCCCTAATCTCTCTCGGGAGGGCTGATCTGGAGTCCGTTCGGGGCTCCGGAGAGGGGGATTCATCGCCGTCGTCATCATCAACCATACTCCATCACCAATTTCATGATGCTCACCGCCGTGCGTGAGTAATTGCATCGTAGGCTTGCTGGACGGTGATGGGTTGGATGAGATTTATCATGTAATCGAGTTAGTTTTGTTAGGGTTTGATCCCTAGTATCCATTATGGTCTGAGATTGATGTTGCTATGACTTTGCTATGCTTAATGCTTGTCACCAGGGCCCGAGTGCCATGATTTCAGATCTGAACCTATTATATTTTCATGAATATATGTGTGTTCTTGATCCTATCTTGCAAGTCTATAGTCACCTACTATGTGTTATGATTCGGCAACCCCGAAGTGACAATAATCGGGACCACTCCCGGTGATGACCGTAGTTTGAGGAGTTCATGTATTCACTATGTGCTAATGCTTTGTTCCGGTTCTCTATTAAAAGGAGACCTTAATATCCCTTAGTTTCCAATAGGATCCCGCTGCCACGGGAGGGTAGGACAAAAGATGTCATGCAAGTTCTTTTCCATAAGCACGTATGACTATATACGGAATACATGCCTACATTACATTGATGAACTGGAGCTAGTTCTGTGTCACCCTATGTTATGACTGTTACATGATGAACCACATCCGGCATAATTATCCATCGCTAATCCGGTGCCTACGAGTTTTCCATATACTGGTTTACACTTATTTACTTTTCCGTTGCTACTGTTACAATCACTACAAAATACCAAAAACATTGCTTTTGCTGTCTTTACTTTTGTTACCGTTACCACCACTATCATATTACTTTGCTACTAAACACTTTGCTGCAGATACTAAGTTTCCAAGTGTGGTTGAATTGACAACTCAGCTGCTAATACTTGAGAATATTCTTTTTCTCCCCTTGCATTGAATCAATAAATTTGGGTTGAATACTCTACCCTTGAAAACTGTTGCGATCCCCTATACTTGTGGGTTATCAAGACCTTTTTCTGGCGCCGTTGCCGGGGAGCATAGCTCTATTATTTGAGTCACTTGGGATTTATATCTACTGGACACTATGAAGAACTTGAAAGATGATAGAACTACTATTTTGCCCTCAACTACGAGGGGAGGTAAGGAACTGCCATCTAGCTCTGCACTAGATTCTCCTTCTGTTATGAGTAAGTTCGCGACACCTAAACCTACTACTGCTATTGATTCTGATATGTCGCATGTTATTGATGATGCCACTTCTGCTATGCATGATACTTATGAGGAAACTACTTCTATGCTTGATACTACTGTGACACTCGGTGCATTTCTTGATGAGCAAATTGGTAGGTCTAGAGAAAGAGAAATTATTGAACCTGAACACGATGATGTTAGTGATGATGAACCTATGCCTGCTATTCCTCAGGGTTATCTTTTTAGTGCTGAATCTTTTGAAGCTGTTCTCGCTTGCCAGGATAGTCTTGAACATAAGAGGTTGCTAATTAAGTGGAGTAAAGAATCTTTTAGAGGTAGGATGAGACCCGACCCTGCTTTTGCTACTTCACCTGTCTGTGTTCCTGATTATGATTATTATGATATTTCTGTCGATCCAGATATAATTACTTTGGTTGAATCTGATCCTTTTTATGGCTATGAATCTGAAACTGTTGTGGCACATCTTCGTAAGTTAGATGATATAGCTGCCCTGTTTACTAATAATCTAAGATCGCGCCACTTTTATATACTCAAAATATTTCCGTTCTCATTAAAGGGTGATGCTAAGAAATGGTTTAATTCTCTTGATCCTGGTTGTGTGCAAAGTCCCCAGGATATGATTTATCACTTCTCTGCTAAATATTTCCCTGCTCATAAGAAACAAGCTGCTTTGTGGGAAATATACAATTTTGTGCAAATTGAAGAAGAGAGTCTCCCACAAGCTTGGGGGAGGCTTCTCAAGTTACTTAATGCTTTGCCTGATCATCCTCTTAAGAAACCTGAAATATTTGATATCTTTTATAATGGACTAACTGATGCTTCCAGAGATTACCTGGATAGTTGTGCTGGTTCTCTTTTCAGGGAAAGAACACCGGATGACGCTGAACTTCTATTGAATAATATGTTGGCTAATGAAAATAATTGGGAAACTCCTGAGCAAACTCCTGAGCCTATTCCTAAACCAACTCCGAGGAAGAGAGGTGTTCTATTTCTCAGTCCCGAAGATATGCAAGAGGCAAAGAAATCTATGAAAGAAAAAGGTATTAAAGCTGAAGATGTTAAGAATTTACCTCCTATTGAAGAAATACATGGTCTTAATTTACCGCCTGTTGAAGAAGTATATGATCAGTTACTTATTTACTGAAGAACCTCCCGATATCCCGACACAGGTAGTAAAGATAAATTCTCTCTATAGATATGATAAAGCTGAAGTTCCTTCTACTAAAATTGCTAGTCAGTGCTTGGATGAGTTTGATGACTTTATGTTTAAACAAGATGACTTTAATGCTTATTTTGGTAGACAATTAAAACAGAATTCCTTTATGATTAAACGCTTGAGTGATTATATGGCTGATATTAGAGGTGAACTTAAACTTGTTAGCAAACATGCTTCTATGGTTACCACTCAAGTAGAACAAGTACTTAAAGCTCAGAAAGAAGCGCTTGATGAAATGAATAGTAAGAAAAATGATTATGCTATTAGAGTGGCTACTAGAACTGGTAGAATGACTCAGGAACCTTTGTATCCTGAAGGCCACCCTAAGAGAATCGAGCAAGATTCTCAGGGAAATAATATTGATATGCCTAGTTCTTCTAAGAGGAAGAAAAAGAAAAATGATAGGACTGTGCAAACTTCTAGTGAACCTATTGCTGAACCACCTGAGAATCCAAATGACATCTCTATGTCCGATGCTGAAACACAATCAGGTGATGAACATGAATCTAGTGATAATATTAATGATAATGTTCATGTTGATGCTCAACCTAGTAATGATAATGATGTAGAAGTTGAACCTGCTGTTTACCTTGATAACCCACAATCAAAGAATCACCGTTATGATAAAAGAGACTTCGTTGCTAGGAAACATGGTAAAGAAAGAGAACCATGGGTTCAGAAACCCATGCCTTTTCCTCCCAAACCATCCAAGAAAAAGGATGATGAGGATTTTGAGCGCTTTGCTGAAATGACTAGACCCATCTTTTTGCGTATGCGATTAACTGATGTGCTCAAAACAAATCCTTATGCTAAGTATTTTAAGGATATTATTACCAATAAAAGAAAGATACCTGAAGCTGAAATTTCCACCATGCTTGCTAATTATACTTTTAAGGGTGGAATACCAAAGAAACTTGGAGATCCAGGAGTACCTACTATACCATGCTCCATTAAAAGAAATTATGTTAAAACTGCTTTATGAGATCTTGGAGCCGGTGTTAGTGTTATGCCTCTCTCTTTATATCGTAGACTTGACTTTAATAAGTTGACACTTACTGAAATATCTTTGCAAATGGCTGATAAATCAACTGCTATACCTGTCGGTATTTGTGAGGATGTGCCTGTTGTGGTTGCAAACGTTACTATTTTAACGGACTTTGTTATTCTTGATATTCCCAAGGATGATAGTATGTCTATTATTCTTGGAAGACCTTTCCTTAATACTGCAGGAGCTGTTATTGATTGCAACAAAGGCAATGTCACTTTTCATGTTAATGGCAATGAGCACACGGTGCATTTTCCGAGGAAACAACCTCAAGTTTATAGCATCAACTCTATTGGAAAAGTTCCATCGATTATATTTGGAGGTTTTGAATTTCCTCTACCTACTGTCAAGAAAAAGTATGATATTCTTATTGTTGGGGATTTTCATATCACCGTTAAGGTAACTTAGTGTTATTCGAAATTTCTCCGGTTCCGTGATTATTCGGAATGAGTTTGTTAACAAGACTTGATCAACCTTGTTAGTGGGTTCATTTTGATGATCACGAGATGGATGAAACTAGAAGCACAACCTTCTGTACCCTCTTTATATTTTCTGTTATTTAGTAGAAATAAAGTAAAATAATATTTTTATGTCTGTTTCCTAACTTATCCGTGCAATATAAAATATCCCGAAAATAAAAGTCCTCAGAATGCCATGCCAATTGAATATGATTTTTTCGGGAATATTTGAGAATTTACTGTGCAAAAATTACCACGGGGGGAGCTGCCACCTGGCCACGAGGGTGGAGGGCGTGCCCTACCCCCCTGGGCGCGCCCCCTGCCTCGTGGGCCCACGGTGGCCCTCCTCCACTTATTCCTGCACCGATCTTCTTCCTCTGTCTCACACAAACCCGAAAAATCAAGCACGAGTTCCAGCCCCCGTTGCTGCGATTTTCGATCTCCTTGCTCAAAGCACCTCTCGCAAAACTGCTTGGGGAGATTGTTCCTTGGTATGTGACTCCTCCATTGGTCCAATTAGTTTTTGTTCTAGTGCTTTATTCATTGCAAATTTGTGTTGCATAGGTGACCATGTTCTTGAGCTTGCATGTCAAATTTATATGGTTCCAAGTAGTTCTAATGCTTGATATAGGCCCTAGGCACTTGTGGGAGTTGTTGCTATCAATTTTATTGAAGTTGGTTCACTTTTATTTGAAGTTACTAAAAATTTCAGAAATTTTTCAGAGGAAACAATATGCTTAGGAGGATGTTTCAAGGTGGTCCTTCAAGGAAGAAAGGCCCCAGGCTCGCAATACGTGATGCTGACAAGGAACCACCAAGGGACGCACTCGTGAGGCCGTGTGAATGGCCTTCGGATGACTTCTTGAGGAGCGCCGGGATTTATGAGGATTTCTATTTATTAGTTGAGAACACTGGCCTCACCAACTTCCTCCGCGACCAACGTCATCAGTATCTCTTACTCACAAATACTTTTGTGCAGAACTTCTACTTTTTCCCTAAGAAATCACCTCCAACAGTAGAGTTCCATTTATATGATGTTGCTAGGGAGATGACATTAGCTGCATTTTGCGAGGTTTGGAAAATACCTTTTGAGGGTTCTTTAGATGAATCACACAGTAATGAAGTAAACGCTTTTATTGACACTATCACTGTGGGAGAAACCAGGAGGTTTCTGATGCAAGAATTACTAGCATACATTTCCCTGTTTTACGCTACTTTTCCTTATTTGCTAGTCGTTGCTTGATTGGTCGGGGAACTGTGGGAACCTTAGTATTCCTGATATTATTATTTTCCTCCATGGTTTATACCGCAATAAATCTGTTAGTATCGGTGGAATTGTTGCTAGACGGTTAAGTATGAACCGTACTAAGGGCCCCATCTTTGGAGGCATTTATGCAACCCGCTTAGCTAATTTTCTTGATGTAGACATTCTTGAGGGTGATATGGAGTTACCCTCTTCTTATTTAGATCTTGATCCTATGTTTTCCCACCAGTTCATTGAGAGGACTGGACCACCTTACCAGTACCAACTAATCTTTAACAAACGGCATGTGGTCCGTGTTGCTCTTCCTGCTCCTACCTTCTTTGATTTTCAGGCGAGAGGAAGATATATTATTACCAGAGAGGAGGCAGATGAGTATGAAAGGGGAGTGGAGGCTGCTCGACTCCACGCTACAGCTCAGGCGGCGATAGCCGCTGCGTCACACTACGACCCCAGCTTCACCTACGGATATCCGCCAGGCCACCCCTGGCAATAGACCAACTTAGGCCAAAAGCCTAAGCTTGGGGGAGTACGTATTCCCACCGACATTACATTTATGTTCACACACACTCATTGCTAGATGTCGGTGCTCATACTCTTTCACTGTAATATCCATGCTAGCTTATTTTCTTTTTCTAGCTTTCTTCTTGTGTGATTGATAAACCTTAAGAAAAAACAAAAAAATTAGTTAGTCTACTTTCCATGCTTGTAGTAGAATTAAAAAGAAAACCCAAAAATATTTCCCGTTCTTCTTTTGCTTGTTGGGAGCTTTCCCGTGTAAATAGTTTTTATTTTCTTTTCCTTTCTTTGGGGTCGAGAAGACCATATTGAAAATGCTTAGTGGCTCTTTTATGCATGATTGATTATTTATACCTAGAGCCCATATTACTTGTCTTCTCTCTTGAGTTGAATGCTTGCAGATTCCAGCTTAGTCCAATGCACGTGCACTCTTATTATTATACACACCGTTCGGTCGTGCAAGTGAAAGGCAATAATGATGATATATGATGGACTTATTGGGAAGAGAAAAGCTGGTATGAACTTGACCTCTTTTGTTTTTGTAAATATGATGATTCATCGTTCTTGATTCAGCTATTATGAAGTAAACATATTTGCAATGACATTCAGAGATTATAGTTACTTGTGCCATGCTTGATTAGCCATGAGTTATAATGGTTTACCTTGCGTGCCAACATGCTATTAGAATGATTATGATGTGGTATGATGGGATGGTATCCTCCTTTAAATGCATTGAGTGACTCGACTTGGCACATGTTCACGCATGTAGTTGAATCCAATCAACATAGCCTTCATGATATTTATGTTCATGGTGGATTATATCCTACTCATGCTTATATTCGGTGTAAATTAACTTTAATGCATGTTTACGACTGTTGTCGCTCTCTTAGTTGGTCGCTTCCCAGTCTTTTGCTAGCCTTCACCTGTACTAAGCGGGAATACTGCTTCTGCATCCAAACTCCTTAAACCCCAAAGTTGTTCCATATGAGTCCACTATACCTTCCTATATGCGGTATCTACCTGCCGTTCCAAGTAAATTTGTATGTGCCAAACTCCAAACCTTCAAATGAAATTCTGTTTTGTATGCTCGAGCAGCTCATGTGCAACTAGGGCTGCATATATCTTCCATGCTAGGTGGGTTATTCTCAAGAGGAGTGGACTCCGCTCCTCATTCACGAGAAAGGGCCGGTAACCGGGATGCCCAGTCCCATGATCCAAAAAGATCAAAGCAAATCAAAATAATTAAACAAAACTCCCCTTGGGACCCGTTGAATGTTGGAGGCACTCGTTGTTTCGAGCAAGCCATGGATTGATGCTTGTGGAGGAGGGGGAGTATAAACCTTTACCGTTTTGTTTGGGAACTGCCTATAATGCATGTAGTATGGAAGATACAGCCATCTCATAGTTGTTGCATTGACAGTGAAAGTATGCCGCTCAAAATATAATTTATCTCTATTTCAAAATCGAGCTCTGGCACCTCTACAAATCCCTGCTTCCTCTGCGAAGGGCCTATCCATTTACTTTTATGTTGAGTCATCATCCTATTAAAAAGCACCCGCTGGAGAGCACACTGTCGTTTGCATTCATTATAATTGGTTTATATTGGGTATGACTTGACTGGATCTCTTTTACCATGAATTACAATGTTTAGTCAGTCCTTGATCTTTAAAGGTGCTCTGCATTTTTGTTTTGCGGTCTCAAAAAGGGCTAGCGAGATGCCATTTCGTTATATCATGTTATGATTATTTTGAGAAAGTGTTGTCACCCAAGTTTTATTATTATGGCTCGCTAGCTGATTATGCTATTGATATGAGTAATTGTGAGACCTACGTGTCATTGTGAGTATGGTTAGTTCGTAATAATTGCTAAAACTTGAATGCTGGCTTTTCATGTTTACAACAACAAGAGCAAACAGAGTTTGTAAAAGTTTTTCTTTTTCTCTTTCAGTTTGTCAACTGAATTGCTTGAGGACAAGCAAGGGTTTAAGCTTGGGGGAGTTGATATGTCTCCGTCGTATCTACTTTTCCAAACACTTTTGCCCTTGTTTTGGACTCTAACTTGTATGATTTGAATGGAACTAACCCGGACTGACGCTGTTTTCAGCAGAATTGCCATGGTTTTGTTTTATGTGCAGAAAACAAAAGTTCTCGGAATGACCTGAAACTCCACGGAATATCTTAGAATAAATAATAAAAAAATCCTCGCCAAATATGAAGGCAAGGGGGCCCACACCCTATTCACGAGGGTGGGGGCGTGCCCCTACCACCTGGGCGCTCCCCCCTACCTCGTGGGCTCCCTGGTGGCCCTCCAACGCCAACTCCAACTCCATATATTGGCTTTCGGGGAGAAAAAAATCAGGGAGAAAGTTTCATCACGTTTTATGATACGGAGCCGCCGCCAAGCCCTAATCTCTCTCGGGATGGCTGATCTGGAGTCCGTTCGGGGCTCCGGAGAGGGGGATTCATCGCCGTCGTCATCATCAACCATCCTCCATCACCAATTTCATGATGCTCACTGCCGTGCGTGAGTAATTGCATCATAGGCTTGCTGGACGGTGATGGGTTGGATGAGATTTATCATGTAATCGAGTTAGTTTTGTTAGGGTTTGATCCCTAGTATCCATTATGTTCTGAGATTGATGTTGCTATGACTTTGCTATGCTTAATGCTTATCACTAGGGCCCGAGTGCCATGATTTCAGATCTGAACCTATTATGTTTTCATGAATATATGTGTGTTCTTGATCCTATCTTGCAAGTCTATAGTCACCTACTATGTGTTATGATCCGGCAACCCCGAAGTGACAATAATCGGGACCACTCCCGGTGATGACCGTAGTTTGAGGAGTTCATGTATTCACTATGTGCTAATGCTTTGTTCCGGTTCTCTATTAAAAGGAGGCCTTAATATCCCTTAGTTTCCAATAGGACCCCGCTGCCACGGGAGGGTAGGACAAAAGATGTCATGCAAGTTCTCTTCCATAAGCACGTATGACTATATACGGAATACATGCCTACATTACATTGATGAACTGGAGCTAGTTCTGTGTCACCCTATGTTATGACTGTTACATGATGAACCACATCTGGCATAATTATCCATCGCTAATCCGGTGCCTACGAGTTTTCCATATACTGGTATACACTTATTTACATTTCCGTTGCTATTGTTACAATCACTACAAAATACCAAAAACATTACTTTTGCTGTCTTTACTTTTGTTACCGTTACCACCACTATCATATTACTTTGCTACTAAACACTTTGCTGCAGATACTAAGTTTCCAAGTGTGGTTGAATTGACAACTTAGCTGCTAATACTTGAGGATATTCTTTGGCTCCCCTTGTGTCGAATCAATAAATTTGGGTTGAATACTCTACCCTCGAAAACTGTTGTGATCCCCTATACTTGTGGGTTATCAGCCACCGCCTTGCGCTTTACTGACCAAAGCGCATGCTTATGCATAGTTATGCACAGATTATGCGTAGTTATGCGCAATGCGTTTTGCCAACGCCTAGAGCCTAGGCACACTTAAGCGCTCGCTTAGGCGCGCCTTTTTTAACTATGATTGCTTTGCTCTTGTACCATCGTATTTACTCATACAAACTTATTTTTAAATTGAAGGATCCAATCGAAACTCCAATGGCACAACAGATATGTTCCCGCATGTTTCTTTAACAGGTTTGCTCTTATCAATAGCTCTGTTGATTTCAATTTCAATTGTGTATATAGTTGACTTTCATATCATGCACATTACTAGCATCACAACAGAGCCAATAGTGTTGTTGTACATGTACACCCGTGGTACCCATTAGAAATCTTGTTGTGCCATGTAGTTTCCCACGCTTTGTATTCTTTCACTGCTGCTTTGTCTTGAACTGATATGATTTGAACCGTGTCTCTATTTTGATTTGGCAAGACAATGCAGTGATCATAGGACATAGATATATGTTTGTTTGATGCTTTTATTATGTACTAGTACTTGGCAATAGAAGACTTGGTAGTTTAATCCTGTCCACCTTACTAATGAATTGGTTCACCGAAATGAGTTTCATATACTAGTACATGCTAAACATGTTATGTGTCTGCTTGTTTCTTCTTTTAGAATGCTGACAAAATATTGGGGAAGAGTGCCTTATTAAGCAATGGTAAAGGAAGTAATGCAGATAAGGTTCAGGATAGTGACACATCCTTGTTGGTCTCCAATAAAGCTGATAAAATAGCTAAGGAAGACTATCTTGAAGACAGCGAGACAACCCCAAAGTCTTGTCTTGGTTTAGTGTTCGAGTTGTTGGCCACTACCGCTTGCACAAGCTATTCAAACTCACTGTCTGAATCAGTTCGGTTTCTTGAGTCTCAACTACAAGCTGAAAGACATCGATCATCACAAAAAAGAAGAAGAAAGACATCGAGCAGCTGTGCTGCAACAAGAAGCGGAAGGATTGCGGAAGTCCCTGGAGCATTCAGATGCATACTTTCTGGTACAACAACAAGCGTTGGAGGATTTTAACACCAAACAGGACAAAGCTAATCATCTTGCTAAGCTTATTGCCAGCATGGTGGATACCCAGGATAACGTTTCTTGAGCTCTTCTGAAGTTGTTTCAGTTATGCTCTTGTTTTGCTGTCGTGTTTATTTGCACTGGTGGCCAATTTTGACGGCCAGTTATGTAATGTGCTGCTTTGTTCCCTATACTTGCATTGGTGGCGAACTTTGATGCCCAGTGGATGTAATATGTGTAATAGCGGTAATAGGCTAGCGTTAATTGCTTGCTTATTTATTTCCTTATTGTCTTGTTTAGTTGTTTGCTTGTAGTCACTGCAGTTCTTTTTCTGTTTTTTCTTAGTGGCCACAATAGCCTATTTTTGGTAACTAGGCCAAAATAATCATGGCAACACACGGTCTGTTGTAACCATGGGCCTCCTGCAGGCCGTATGATCCATGGGCCTTCGTCCGGCCGTAGGATCCATTGGCCTTCTATACGGGCCGTAGGATCCATCGGCCTTCTATACGGGCCTTAGGGTCCATGGGCCTTCTACGGGCCGTAGGGTCCATGGGCCTTCTATGGGCCGTACGATCCATGGGCCTTCTACCGGCCGTACTATCCATGGGCCTCATACGGGCCGTATGATCCATGGGCCTTCTACGGGGCGTATCATCATTTCGCCAATCATGGGCCATACTATTCGTGGACCATAACGGGCCGTTAATAGGACGTATTTGATAACTCTATGTAAATAGCCCAAAGGTTTTTTTACATGAAAACGGCCCAACGTATTAATGATCTGCAAACGGGCCGCTGTAGCGACGGGCTGAATTTGGCCCACAAGCAGAAAATGGCAGTACCGGGCCGTATGTAACCGAATGCTGCAAATGAGCCCAAGAATCAATGGGCCCTGAGAAGGTCGAAAGATAACTTGGGCTGGAAATGGCCCAATGGAATAACGGGCCGTTAATGGGTATAAAGTGATACAATGTTCATTACGGGCCAGTTTCACCACGGGCCGTTAATGGGCCAAGAGTTACAAAGGTCTTCATATGGGCCGAAAGAAGTCATGGGCCACACATGGGCCGGAAGTTAAAACGGGCTAAATCATATTGGACGGCCCATATGACGCTACTGGGCCTAATTCGGATAGGGTGTAACGGGCCCTGGGTTAGCGGGCTATAAATGGGCTATATGCGAACATGCCGTTAATAGGCTTTCCGTGGGCCGGCCCGCCACCTTTTGACCAAGTCAAACGGGCCGGCCTTTTCACAGGAATGGGCCTCTGTTGGGCCGTTCCATGTGTTGCCATATCATAGGTGCCTTCGGTCCAATGAGCGGATGACTTCTGTCCCAACAGTGAGCCGACATGTGTTTCCTCCAGCCAATGATGATTTTACACGTGGAAAATCCCCATTGGTCGGGGCTGTTAACGGGTTATCGGATACAAAACCCGACCCGATAGCTTAACGATGTTCCGTTACGGTGGATGCCACATGTCGGTCACCTTTGACAAAAGCACTTCTGTGACGTGCGATTTATCGTCATGGAAGTGGACACTTCCATGATGATAATTTTGGTTATGTCATGGAACACTTCTACGACAGCACAGGTATGACTATCTTGATTCTGTCATAAATTTGTCATGGATGTACATGCATGACAAAAAACGCGACCTACTGTGACAAACACATATCATCACGGAAGTGTATTTTTTTTGTAGTGTCTCTACAAGAGAGGGGGAGAACATTGTATTGAGATCCAAAAAGAGAGAAGAAGCCATCTAGCTAATAACTATGGACCCGAAGGTCTATGGTAAACTACTCACAACTCATCGGAGGGGCTATGGTGTTGATGTAGAAGCCCTCCATGGTCGATGCCCCCTCCGGCGGAGCGCCAGCGAAGGCTCCAAGATGGGATCTCGCGGATACAGAAGGTTACGACGGTGGAAATTGTTTTTCCTTGGCTCCCTGGATGTTTTCGGGGTACATGGTTATATATAGGAGGAAGAAGTACGTCGGTGGCCGCTCGAGGGGCCCAGGAGACAGGGGCATGCCCAGGAGGGGTGGGCGCGCCCTCCTATCTCCTAGCCGCCTCGTTTGCTTCTTGACTTGCACTCCAAATTCTCCAGATCACGTTCGATCCAAAAATCACGCTCCCGAAGGTTTCATTCCATTTGGACTCCGTTTGATATTCCTTTTCTTCGAAATACTGAAATAGGCAAAAAAACAGCAATTCGGGCTGGGCCTCCGGTTAGTAGGTTAGTCCTAAAAATGATATAAATGTGTAAAATAAAGCCCATAAACATCCAAAAGTGGTAATATAATAGCATGGAACAATCAAAAATTATAGATACGTTGGAGACGTATCACGCGCACTTCTCCTGGCTCCTCGGGATCCAGGCGACGGTTCCAGAAAGGGCGCCCCCGGGCTGGACACGGGGGTTGAAGTAATGGCGGAAGAGCGCCATGCTGGGCACCACCCCGGCGAAGCCCTTGCAGAGGTGGGCAAAGTACGCTAGGTATGCCACGACATTCGGCGTGAGGTCCAATAAATGGAAGCCAAAGGTGCGCATGATATCATTGAAGAAGTCGGAAAAAGGGGGGCAGAGCCCGCAGTAGAAGAAGTCAACGAAGAATGGGTACCGTTCTTGGCCACCCTTGTTACAATCCGCGGGAAGGGCGCGCGTGGCGGGATGCGCCAGCGTCACTGCCCCTCACAAAGGCTTGAAGTAGTCCCTGAGCTCGAAGACATCGACGGACGACGGGATGAAATAGGCGGACTGTGCCTGCTGTCGGTGTCAAAACCGGCGGATCTTAGGTAGGGGGTCCCGATCTGTGCGTCTTAGGCTAATGGTAGCAGGGGTAAGGGACACAATGTTTACCCAGGTTCGGGCCCTCTCGATGGAGGTAAAACCCTACTTCCTGCTTGATTGATATTGATGATATGAGTAGTACAAGAGTTGATCTACCACGAGATCGTAGAGGCTAAACCCTAGAAGCTAGCCTATGATGATTATGATTGTGATCGCCCCTCTAAGGACCAAACTCTCCGGTTTATATAGACACTGGAGAGGGATGGGGTTTACATGGAGTCGGTTACAAGGAAGGAAATATAATATCCGGATTGCCAAGCTTGTCTTCCACGCAAAGGAGAGTCCCATCTGGACATGGGACGGAGTCTTGAGTCTTGTATCTTCATGCTCCAACAGTCCGGATAAAGTGTACAGTCCGGTTGTCTGGATACCCCCTAATCCAGGACTCCCTTAGTAGCCCCTGAACCAGGCTTCAATGACGATGAGTCCGGCGCGCTGTTTCGTCTTCGGCATTGCAAGGCGGGTTCCATCTCCGAATACTCCAAAGTATTTATCGAACACTTAGACCGTGTCCGGATCTGCAAGATGATCTTCACATACCACTGTAGAGAGGATGATATTTAACAAAATATAACCTGCTGACAACTTTAGACAAAGCGACATGATACTATAGTCGAGTCATTATTCGAACCATTTTTCCATAACCAGCCTCAGTGCATATCGCGAGGCGGTTTCCTCTGCATGTCTTGCCGAAGTAGAGATCGTGTCCCCTTATTGCGGGATTCTCATCAATACGGGTACGCGTAACCCAAACGCACCGCTAATTACGGCAAGTGGAGAACGAGCGGGTTCCACTAGGCAAGTGGTGAGGCGCAAAAAGCTTTACCGCCCCTATAAAGATACAAGATCTCTCCTTCTCTACCCACGCCTTTTCCCCCTGCTAGTCCATTCCCCTCTACTCGAGCCCTAGTGCCCAAGCATTCTTCTTCTCCACCGAAGAGAGGTTCTCCGAAGATGTCCGGATCTGGAGCAGGAGGCAAGTGGATGGCCTCTACCGTCCAGGAGAAGGATATCAAGAGGCTCTGAGAGGCTGGGTACCTGGCCAAGAAGATCGGCCACCGTCTTCTGCCGGCGGGACAGATCATCCCTACTCCGGAGTCCCACGAGAGGGTCGTGTTTCTTCCTCATTTTGTCTGCGGGCTCGGGTTTCCCCTCCAGCCATTCGTTCGTGGTATTATGTTTTATTATGGGATTGACTTTCATGATCTGTCTCCCAATTCTTTCCTCAACATCTCGACGTGCATCGTCGTGTGTGAGTCTTTTCTCCAAATTTCGCCTCACTTCAGCCTATGACTGAAGATTTTCAATGTGAAGCCCAAGGTGGTGAGTTGCGAGCACGCCGAGTGCGGCGACGCCATGGTGAGCAAGATGCCCAAGGTTATATGGCCGATGGGCGCCTTCAATGACTCCGTCAAGCAGTGGCAGCAGCAGTGGCTCTATATCACCGAACCGCGCGGCAAAAAGTGGGCTGCGGCTCCTGAGTTTAGATCCGGAGCCCCACTACGGCTCACGTCCTGGCCCAAGAAGGGCCTGAACTAGTTCTCGTCCGATGAGCTGTCACTGCTCCAGACGCGCGTCTAGAGTGTGGTCGACAAGGACGTCAAACTCGTCGACGTAGTCCAGGTGATGTTAGTTCGCCTAGTTCTCCCTTGCCAGCGTCGAGCCTGCAATTTGTGGGAATACGACCCAACCGAGCACCAGACCCTTCGGGAGCTCTATGATTCCTCCCACAAGGATATCTGGAAGGTGCTCTTTAAGTCCGGCAAATCATGGCCGGGCACCGCCGAGGACTGTGGGTATCAATTATCCCATTCTGCAAGTTCGGTAAGTTACTGCTGTGCTCTTGTCCATCCATGCTTTAGTTTGCATGTCCTTAGGGGGACACTTTTATCATGCTTTACCATAACCTCAGGGATGGATAAAAAAGGTGGAGCGGATACATTGTCCTGCCCCTCTGCCGGAAGAACCGGCCGGACCTCTTCTGACGAAGATGCTGGTCCCAGCGCCTTACGAGGCACCAAAGAAAGAGGCATCCAAGAAGGTCAAAAAGACCCGGAGCGGCCTCCGTCGCCGCGATGCTTAGGACGCAAAATCCGAAGACTCCAGCGACCATCCATCTTCTGAAGACGAAGAGGAGGAGGCGGAGGAGGATGACCCTCCCGCAGGGGGTGGGAAGAAAAGGATGGCTTCCTCATCCCTGGAGGCCGAATCGCCGAAGAGGGGGAAAGGTTCCCTCCCGGAGGCATCCACCACGGCTACTGATAGCAGCCTGGAGTGGGATCCCAGGGTCCAGCCCCTGAAAAAGTCGTAAGTATACGAAATCCAAACACGCATATGTGTTCGGGATTGTTTGGATATAGTAGTTTTAACTGCCGCCATACTTCGTACAGCCCGGCGAGGTCCCACGCCGGACGATCCTCATCGGAGGATTCGCTGAGCTCAGATGCCCTGGCAAGCAAGACGCCTCCAGAGGCCCCTTCCCCGAAGCTAGGCGTGACACCGAGGTGTCGTCTCAGCGGGACCTAGACCGGGGGGGGGGGCATATCCCTGGGGCCGGACACATGGGAGAACCAACTCCTATGCGTGTCGATGGCGGGGGTGATCTTCAGTCCGGACCCCAAGCCGAACACAGTCCTGGAGACCTTTAAAGCTCTAGGATCGGGTGAGCATCCGCCTTTGGGGGGCTTGCTTGTTCTGCCAGTGGCCTGTGCCCAAGCAGGGCTGCCGGGCGGCCTATCGGCAGCGCTAAGGAGCGCGTCTATCATCGATGAACATCGTGCCCTCATGGGCACGGTGATTGAAAAGATTCAGTCCGCTGAGAGCGGACTGAATGAATCCTGCCTTAGTCTTATAAAGGGTTTTGAGGTATGTTTTCTAAGAAACCTTTGAGGAATTGTCATAATATGAGTAGTAGCCCCTGATACACTGTCCAACGAAACAGAGCCGAACAGGGGATCAAAATTTTCCGTTTTTGCAGGAGACTCAGCTAATGACGTGTATCCCTTGTTTGAAAACATGCGTCTGCAGGATCGTCCGCCGCTCATAGTGCGGAGGTGTCCGAACTAAAGCAGCGTCTGGAATGGGCCAAAGGGGAACTTGGCCACGTGAAGAAGCAGTTGGAGGACAAGCAAGGTATGCCGGAACCCTGTGCTAAGTAGAGCACAAATTAGAAGTTGTGCCTAATTAAAATATTTGCATTGTATGCTCTAGGGGCAAGTGCAGAAATTGAGGCACTGAAGAAGGCTGTGGCCGAGGCTGATAATAAGGCCGCCGCCGAACAGGTTCTTCGTGAGAAGCATGAGGCCAGGGTCATTGAAGCTGAGCGAGAGCTCCTGGAGGCCGTGAAGAAAAGCGAGGGTGAGGGAGTCCTGGACTAGGGGGTGTCCGGACAGCCGGACTATCATCGTCCGCCGGACTCCAAGACTACGAAGATACAAGATTGAAGACTCCGCCCCGTGTCCGGAGGGGACTTTCCTTGGCGTGGAAGGCAAGCTTGGCGATACGGATGTGTAGATCTCCTACCATTGTAACCGACTCTGTGTAACCCTAGCCTTCTCCGGTGTCTATATAAACCGGAGGGCTTTAGTCCGTAGGACACAACATACATTACAACAATCATACCATAGGCTAGCTTTAGGGTTTAGCCTCCTTGATCTCGTGGTAGATCCACTCTTGTACTACCCATATCATCAATATTAATCAAGCAGGATGTAGGGTTTTACCTCCATCAAGAGGGCCCGAACCTGGGTAAAACATCGTGTCCCTTGTCTCCTGTTACCATCCGCCTAGACGCACAGTTCGGGACCCCCTACCCGAGATCCGTCGGTTTTGACACCGACATTGGTGCTTTCATTGAGAGTTCCTCTGTGTCATCACCAATAGGCTCGATGGCATCTTTAACCAACAACGCTGTCCAGGGTGAGACTTTTCTCCCCGGACAGATCTTCGTATTCAGCGGCTTCGCACTGCGGGCTAATTTACTTGGCCATCTGGAGCAGATCGAAAGCTACGCCCCTGGCCATCAGGTCAGATTCGGAAGCCTAAACTTCACGACCGACGTCCACGGAGACTTGATCTTCGACGGGCTCGAGCCACAGCCAAGCGTGCCGCACTGTTACAATGGGCACGATCTAGCTCTGCCGCCGAACAGTGCCTTGGTGGCCGCACAAGAATCCGCTCCGGCCCTTAGGCCGGAGCCGATCGCCCAGATCGAGGACCGGTGGTTGGACACCGCCTCGGGGGCTCCAACTTCCACGGCGATGGAGCCGAACACTACCCTTGTCCCTCGCGAAGCTCGTGACTCCGAGGTGCCAGACTCCTTGCCGAACTCCGGACCTCCCGCGCCCCTGCCAATCGAATCTGATTGGGCGCCGGTTATGGAATTCACCGCCACGGACATCTTCCAACACTCGCCCTTTGGCGACATCCTAAATTCGCTAAAGCATCTCTCGCTATCCGGAGAGTCCTGGCCGGATTATGGCCAGGATGGTTGCGATACGGACGACGAAGAAATTCAGAGCCCACCCACCACCCACTTTGTAGCCACTGTCGACGATCTAACCGACATGCTAGACTACGACTCCGAAGACATCGACGCTATGGACGACGATGCCGGAGACGAACAGGAACCAGCGCCTACAGGGCACTGGAAGACCACCTCGTCATACAACATATACATGGTGGACACCCCAAAAGACGGGGACGGCGAAGAAGTAGCGGAGGTAGATTCCTTAAAGAAACAGCCCAAGCGCTGGCGTCAGCGGCGCCGCTCTAAATCCCGCCACAGCAAGAATGGAGATTCTGGCACAGGAGATAATAAAACCCCAGAGAGTGCCGATGACAATCCCCTCCAGCAAGACTCAGCGCAGGAGGATGCAGAAGCAAGCCCTCACGAGAGGGCGGCAGACGAAGAGGTCGAGGACTATAATTATACACCTCCCTCCGAAGACGAGGCAAGCCTCAACGACGACGAATTCGTCGTGCCCGAGGATCCCGTCGAACAAGAGTGTTTCAAACGCAGGCTTATCGCCATGGCAAATAGCCTAAAGAAAAAGCAGCAGCAGCTTCAAGCTGATCAGGACTTGCTGGCCGATCGATGGACCGAGGTCCTCGCGGCCGAAGAGTATAAACTCGAACGCCCCTCCAAAAGCTACCCAAGACGCAAGTTGCTCCCCCGACTAGAGGAGGAAGCGTACATACCTTCATCACCAGCGCACGATACGGTAGACCGACCACCATGTGGTCGCGACAGAGAGGCATCCAGGCCCTCAACCAAGACCGTACCCCGGCATCGCTCCAAAAGTACGAAGCCAAAAGGGAACGCGCCGGACTTGCGAGACGTATTGGAGGACAAAGCAAGGCAATCCAGATCCATCTACGGATCAGGAGGGCGCCCCACGACCCGCGACGAATACCGTCGCGCCGGATACAATAACCCCGGCCGGGCCGAACACAGCAGACAACGCTCTCTCGAGCTGCGTCGTGATATTGCTCAATACAGAGGCGCCGCACACCCGCTATGCTTCACCGACGAAGTAATGGATCATCAAATCCCTGAAGGGTTTAAACCCGTAAACATCGAATCCTACGATGGCAAAACAGACCCCGCGGTTTGGATCGAAGATTATCTTCTTCACATCCATATGGCCCGCGGCGACGATCTCCATGCCATCAAGTATCTCCCACTCAAGCTTAAAGGACCAGCTCGGCATTGGCTTAACAGCTTGCCCGCAGAGTCAATTGGGTGTTGGGAAGACCTGGAAGCCGCATTCCTCGACAACTTCCAGGGCACGTATGTGCGGCCACCAGATGCTGATGACCTCAGCCACATAATTCAGCAGCCAGACGAATCGGCCAGACAATTCTGGACACGGTTCTTGACAAAGAAAAACCAAATCGTCGACTGTCCGGATGCAGAGGCCCTTGCAGCCTTCAAACATAACATCCGCGATGAGTGGCTAGCCCGGCACCTGGGACAAGAAAAGCCGAAATCCATGGCAGCCCTCACATCATTAATGACCCGCTTTTGCGCGGGAGAGGATAGCTGGCTAGCTCGCAGCAACAACCTCAGTAAAAATTCTGGCAGTCCGGATACTAAGGACAACAATGGCAGGTCACGTCGAAGAAAAAATAAACGCCGCATTAATGGCGACGACAAGGAGGATACGACAGTTAACACCGGATTCCGATGCTCTAAACTCGGTCAACGGAAGAAGCCATTCAAAAGAACCACCCCGGGTCCGTCCAATTTGGACCGAATACTCGACCGCTTATGCCAGATACATGGCACCCCTAAAAAGCCAGCTAATCACACCAACAGAGATTGCTGGGTGTTCAAGCAGGCAGGCAAGTTAATTGCCGAAAACAATGACAAGGGGCTAAACAATGACAACGAGGAAGAGACCCGACCGCCGAATAATAGAGGACAGAAGGGTTTCCCCCCACAAGTGCGGACAGTGAACATGATTTACGCAACCCATATACCCAAGAGGGAGCGGAAGCATGCACTAAGGGACGTCTATGCGATGGAGCCAGTCGCCCCGAAGTTCAATCCATGGTCCTCTTGTCCGATCACTTTCGATCGAAGAGACCATCCGACCAGCATACGCCATGGCGGATTTGCCGCATTGGTTTTAGACCCAATCGTCGATGGATTTCACCTCACGGGAGTCCTGATGGACGGCGGCAGTAGCCTGAACCTGCTTTATCAGGATACAGTGCGCAAGATGGGCATAGACCCCTCAAGGATTAAACCTACAAAGACAACCTTTAAAGGTGTCATACCAGGTGTGGAAGCCAATTGTACAGGCTCAGTCACACTGGAAATGGTCTTCGGATCCCCGGACAATTTCCGGAGCGAGGAGTTAATCTTCGACATAGTCCCGTTCCACAGCGGCTATCATGCTCTGCTCGGACAAACCGCGTTTGCAAAGTTCAACGCGGTGCCGCATTATGCATACCTCAAGCTCAAGATGCCAGGCCCTCGTGGAGTTATCACGGTCAACGGAAATACGGAACGCTCCCTCCGAACGGAGGAACATACAGCGGCTCTCGCGGCAGAATTACAGAGCAGCCTTTTAAGGCAATTTTCGAGTCCGGCCGTTAAACGGCCGGATATAGCAAAACGCGCCCGAAGCAATACCAACCAAGACCACTTGGCATGATCAGAGCACGCGTAGCAATGCGACCCTAACCCCCGCCCTCGCATGATGGCAAGAACAACCCTCCGCGTACATCATTACGCTTTGGAGATACCATGGGCGTAGGGGAAGGGGCACGATCATAATGGACCCAAAGTGCGGCTCGACCACACCAGGGGCTCGCAAGTGTGCCACTCTTTTTTATTATTTTCCTTCTTTGTATACACAGGACTCCGTTAACCAGAGGCCCTGTCCGGCGGTGAACCTACCGAACTCACGATGCAACAGCCAGGGAAAAAAGAAGGCTGTGACGAACACTCAGGTGGTCTTAATTACGAGCATTAAATTCGATTATATACACAAAGTCCGCAGCTCATCCCTGGAGGGGGACATGTTTAATTAGTCCAAATCCCTTGCTTACCGCACTATTTGTATCAGTCCGCACTCATAGCACACTTCCTTTAATAAATAATGCAGCACTTTTCGACTGCAATTACATTACTTTTTTTTATATATATGTTCATTACATGACATCTTGCACCCATATATTTTGGTATGGCCTAATACACCAGGGGCTTATGTTCCCCACATTATGGTGTGATAAGTCCGAACACTTTCATAAGTGCGGCACCCCGAACTTATAGCATTATATGAATCGGCTCCGAATCATGTCTTGGGTCAATAGTTGGGTTTGCCCGGCTCCCACGTTTTGGTGCCTTACGTTCCGTTCTGTCGGCTAAGGTTGCACTGGGAGAACCACTGCGATTGCGCCCCAGTTGAGCCGGGCGAGCGCCTTAGTGGAGAAAGCTAAAACTGACCGGCATGATAAGGCGAGAGACTGGTCGCTGTTCGAGAGGTCTTTTCGGGTCCTTAAAGACTCACGCCGCTTCGAGCGAAGTTCCGGATAATGTCCGACGAAGGCGTGGATAGCGCCCCGGATTCGGTCTTCCGAATACCAGGGACTTCGCCGAAATTTAAAATTATAGAATTCTATGGCTAAGTGAGAGTGTTCAAGCATTATAAGTCTGGTTGCCTTGTTCGTTGTGTTGAGCGCCTCCCTAGATGGACCCAAAAATGGGAACAAGAGTGCTCAAGTTTATCCCGAACACCCCAGCACTCGCGGCTCGGGGGCTGAAGCCAACGACTTGCCATCGCTCAGATTTTATAAACAGCCGCACAGAAGGTAATATCTTAAATTAAACAAGCATTGCTTAAGGCGCATATGAACAAAGTTTTCAGCGCACAGGATAATACATAGCGAGTTTACTCAAAAATTACATCTCTAGGGCATTCATCCGCAATATCGCGGGCTCCCTTCAGGACAGTTTTATAATACATTTCGGGCGTGCGATACTCCTTGCCCGGTGGCGGTGGGTCAGTGAGAAGCTTCTCCGCATCCAGCCTGCCCCAATGCACCTTTGTGCGGGCAAGGGCCCGATGAGCACCTTCAATACAGGCGGAGCGCTTGATGAGCTCCACCCAGGGGCACGCATCCACCAGCCGCCGCACGAGGCCGAAGTAGCTCCCAGGCATGGCCTGTCCAGGCCATAGCCGGACTATAAGGCCCTTCATGGCCTCCTCAGCTACCTTGTGGAGTTCGACCAGCTGCTTCAACTGGTCGCTTGGGGGCACCGGATGGCTGGCCTCAGCATACTGAGACCAGAAGACCCTCTCCGTTGAGCTCCCCTCCTCGCCACGGTAGAATGCGGCGGCATCGGACACACTGCGGGGCAGATCTGCAAACGCCCCTGGAGAGCTCCGAATGCGGGTAAGTGTCAGGTAGTTTACATTAACATGCTTGCTTTGCATGAAAAATGCCTTACCCGCCGCTATCTTCTTTACATCTTCAACCTCCTGAAGGGCCTTACAGGCCTCGGCCTTGGCGGACTTGGCACTTTCGAGAGCCGAGGCATGCTCGGACTCTCGAGTCTTGGAGTCACGCTCCAAGCTCTCATGCTTCTCCATGAGAGCCTGGAGCTCTTGCCGTACTTCCGCCACCTGTGCCTCCTGCTTTTCTCGCTCTGCCCGTTCCGCGGCCGCACGGCGTTCGGCCGTGGACACAGCCTCCTTCAGGGCTGCCACCTCGTTCGTGGCCCCTGCAATACCCATATTATCCTTGTTAATTTTATTGCAACCAAAATCCTTTTCTGTAAGGTAACTATTCAAAGTGGTGTTACTCACCTTCTTTGTCCTCGAGCTGCTTCTTGGCATGGCCGAGCTCTTGCTCGGACCGCTCGAGATCCTGCTTCAACACACCGACCTCCGCAGTTAGTGCGGTAGAGGTCAGCAGCGCAACCTGCAAACCCATATTGAAATATTTAAAGCAACCCTGTGTATATCTTCTTAGATCCTCAGTCCGGCTTTTCTTTCCGAACATTGAACTGAGCATCAGGGGCTACTGTCTATGCGGTATTACATTACATAATTATAACTTCTTACCTCAAAGCCTGTTAGAAGGCTGCTGCAGGCTTCGGTCAGCCCGCTCTTGGCGAGCTGAACTTTCTGAATCACCGCACTCATGATAGTGCGGTGTTCTTCCTCGATGGAAGCGCCTTTGAGCGCCTCCAGCAAGTTGTCCGGCGCCTCCAGTTGGACGGAGGCCGCCGGCGTCATGGTCTTGCCCTTCTTTCAAAGGGGCCGCCTGCCGGACTCCGGAACCATTGCAGGTTCCGACATAGAGTCCGGCGCAAAGTCCGGGAGGCTGCCTTGCGGCGCCTCCGGAGCCTCCTCCTGATGGGTCCCTCTCTGGGATCCCACCTCGGCGTCCTCATCGACGCGGGGGGTGGAGGCAGTCGGAAGTGAATCCACATCTGACGGGGCCAATGACCCGCTCGATGAAGCGGGGAGATCATCATCGGCCGGACTGCGGACAGTATGCGGCATTAGTAGGACACTATGTGACACGAAAGAAATTGCATGTCAGGGATCCGGACACTTACGATCTCGCCGGAGGCCTGGCCCTTGAAGGCCACTCCTCCTCGCCAATGTCGGTGTTGGCGGAGCTGTCCGGGGGAATAGTTCTCCCCCTCTTGGACCCTTCGGCCTCCCCTGTTGGGGAAGCTTTCCTCTTCCTCTCTTCCTCCTCCGGGAGAGAGTCTTCTTCCTCCTCCTCGTCTTCGGGGGAGGATTCCGCCTCGTCGTCGGACACCTGATTACGGGAACTCTTTCGAGTGCCCGTGGCCACCTTCTTGGCCTTCTTCTCCGGCACCACGTGCAGTGCCGGAACCAGCAGCCCCGCTAGACGGGCGTTCACTGGGTCTTCTGGCATGGGAGCCGGGCAGATGAGCTGCTCGGCCTTCTCCATCCATTCCTGCCAAAGGAAAAGAGAGATTGAAACCCTCTTAGAATCAATCTATTTACCACAAGTGTCCCGTAAAGGGGTTGAATCACTTACCTCGTCAGCTGGATGCTGCGAGCGAAATCCGCGATCTTCCGTAGCGGATGCGGGGGGTTCGGCGCCCTTAAACAGCACCCTCCAGGCGCCTTCGTACGTCGTGTCGAAGAGCCCGCTTAGCACCTGGTGTTGTTCCGGATTGAACTCCCACAGATTGAATGCCCGTTCTTGGCATGGGAGAATCCGGCGGATGAGCATGACTTGGACCACGTCGACGAGCCTGAGCTTATTGCTCACCAGCTTCTGGATACAGGCTCGGAGTCCCGTCAGCTCCTTCGGATTGCCCCACAACAAGCCCTTCTCTTTCCAGGAGGTGAGCTGCGTGGGGATGCCAGATCTGAACTCGGGGGCCGCCGCCCACGTGGGTTCGCGCGGCTCGGTGATGTAGAACCACCCCGAATACCACCCCTTAACGGAGTCCACGAAGGCCCCTTCGAGCCAAAGAACGTTGGGCATCTTGCCCAACATGGCGCCTCCGCATTCCGCTTGCGTGCCCTTCACAACCTTCGGCTTGATGTTGAAGGTCTTGAGCCACAGGCCGAAGTGGGGCCGGATGCAGAGGAAGGCCTCACACACGACGATAAACGCCGAGATTTTGAGGATGAAGTTCGGTGCCAGATCATGGAAATCCAGGCCGTAGTAGAACATGAGCCCCCGGACAAAAGGGTGAAGTGGAAAGCCCAGTCCGCGGAGGAAGTGGGGGAGGAAAACGACCCTCTCATGGGGCCCGGGGGTAGGGATGAGCTGCCCCTCGTCGGGCAGCCGATGCGTGATGTCGCCGGAAAGGTATTCGGCGCTGCGCAGCTTGGTGATGTGCTCCTCCTTAATGGTGGAGGCCAACCATTTGCCTCCCGCTCCGGACATGGTCGGAAAAGGTCGAGGCGAGATGCGTGAGCTTGGGCGTTGGAGCTTGAGTGCGCGGAGATGGATAAGCAAAGGAGGAAGAAGGCGTAGGTGAGAAGGTGAATCCTTATCCCTTATATATAGGCGGGCGAAGACTGTGCGTCCCCCACCAGCCTGGTAAAACTCGCTTATCTCCCAAGCGCCACCATCAATGGCACGGTTGGGTTACCCACGTCCGTATTGATGAGAATCCCGGAATAAGGGGAACACGATCTCTACTTCGACAGGACGTGCCAAGGAAACCGCTTCGCTAAACGTGCTGAGGTGGTATAATAAAAAACGATTCAAGTAAAGGCTTGGTAGCGGTGTGATGTCATGCCGCATAATACGTTAGCAGATTGGACTTGTGTACATTTTATTCTCTCTATGGTGGAATGTGGAATTTATTTTGCAGAGCCGGACACTATCCTGGTGTTCATGATCTTCTCTAGATTATTCAAAGAAGGAACCCGCCTTGCAATGCCAAACATTATGCACGCCGGACTTATCGTCATTGAAGCCTGGTTCAGGGGCTACTGAGGGAGTCCTGGACTAGGGGGTGTCCGGACAGCCGGACTATCATCGTCCGCCGGACTCCAAGACTACGAAGATACAAGATTGAAGACTCTGTCCCGTGTCCGGAGGGGACTTTCCTTGGCGTGGAAGGCAAGCTTGGCGATACGGATGTGTAGATCTCCTACCATTGTAACTGACTCTGTGTAACCCTAGCCTTCTCCGGTGTCTATATAAACCGGAGGGCTTTAGTCCGTAGGACACAACATACATTACAACAATCATACCATAGGCTAGCTTTAGGGTTTAGCCTCCTTGATCTCATGGTAGATCCACTCTTGTACTACCCATATCATCAATATTAATCAAGCAGGACGTAGGGTTTTACCTCCATCAAGAGGGCCCGAACCTGGGTAAAATATCGTGTCCCTTGTCTCCTGTTACCATCCGCCTAGACGCACAGTTCGGGACCCCCTACCCGAGATCCGCCGGTTTTGACACCGACAGAGGGCTTGGAGCAGAGTCTAGTAGGGAAAGAATCCGAACTCGCCCAAGCTCTCCAAGCCGCAGAGGATGCTCGGGAAGAAGCCCGAGGTGCTTTGCGGGACATTCAGGAGGCCCGGAAGGTTGCGGCTGGTAAGGCCTTTTGTATTCATGGCCATTTTTACATGATAATGGGAAGAACTCTAAGCGACAAGCTAAATTCTTGTTTTTCCAGGGGCATTTCAGGATCTGCCTCGCAGCATATCAAATGCCGCCCAATTCTACCGGATCGAGGAGAACAAGTCTGCAGAGTGGGATTTCTGGTCGCAGTATTTGGCATCGAATTATCTGGTGCCCTTTATCGATCAGCTGAAGCAGCTGGTCGAACTGCACCAGGTGGCCGAACTAGCCATGAAGGACTTGGTTGTCCGGCTGTGGCACGCGGAGCCAATTCCGAGCAGTTACTTCGGACTCGTGAAGCGAATTGTTGGCGCCTGCCCTCGGCTTGATGTTATTAAGCGATCAGTCTGTAAAGAGGGTGCACGCATGGCGTTTACCCGTGCAAAGGTGCATTAGGGGAAGCTTGATGCGGAGAAGCTGATGACTGAGGGGCCGCCGGAGGGTAAGGAGCACCGCAAGCCCGAGTTGTACTATGAAGGTGTACTAAAAGGAGACCGCCTTGTGGCGGATAAGTGTACCAAAGACATTATATTTCCCTGAAGGCAGTCGTGCCGTTCTTTGTAATATGGGATAATGGCACTTTTTTTATTTATTGCCTGTTTTGTTTGAACGTTTGTTCTTCCTGTGCGGCTATTTAGTGTATGTAAATCGTTAGAGTTGGCCAGTCGTCGGCTTCTGCCCCCACGTAAAAAGTACGGGGGTGTTCGGGACATACCTGAACACTCTTTATCCCATTGTTGGGTCCTTTTAAGGAGGTGTTCCTCACCACGAACCAAGCAATCGGACTATAGGGCTTTATCACTCTCACTTAGCCATTGGAATTCGAGTATGGTTGGCGCAGCCCCTAGTGTTCGGAAGGCCGAACTAGGGGCTCTATCAGCGCCTGAGCGGAAGACCGATCCGTCGCACTCTGCATTTATAATGGCATTATGCGGAATAAATCTTTAAGGATTTTAAAACCTCTCGAACAGCTGACCAGCTCTCGCTGTATCATGATAGTCAGTTTTCGGCTTTCTCTACTGAGGTGCTCGTCCGGAAGAACCGGGACACAAATGGTAGTAGTTCTCCCAGTGCTACCTTAGCCGATGGGGCGGAATGTAAGGTACCAAAACATGGGAGCCGGGCAAACCCAACCAATGACCCAAGACATGATTCAGAGCTGATGCATATAGTGCTATAAGTTCGGGGTGCCGACCGACCGAAAAGGTGGTTGGACTTTATCCATATTATGAAGCCCCTGGCATAATCAGGCATAACACAAGGCGTGGGTGCCGTTTTTGACAAAGAGGTGTCGATGAGAAACGACGGCTGGTAAGTGTTATTTAAGTCTATGCATTGTAGTAAAATAACATGCCTATGTATATGAGTTCGGTGTATGCTTATGAAAAGGAGTATTTTTGGCAGAACCTATCATGGCCGGACTGGAGGAGGCTGTAGGTGGATCTGAGGTGTATCCGGACTGCCTGCCTTGTGCGTCCGAGATGATTCCGCATCGCCAGTCCTGTTCTGCGCAAAAGTTAGTCCGTAAAGACAAATGCTTAAAGGCAGCTGCATATACCATTGTGGTTGGACCGCGGGTGCCTGAGCGGAGCCTGGCTGAACCATGCCGTAAAGTAGTGCGGACTCCTCAATTGGTGTCCTGGTGTTTGGCTGCCAAATAAAAATTTGATAAACAGGCACGACTCGCTATTCCAGCGGTGGTATGATTTCCACTCTAAGGGTGGGACTCGACCTTGCCCATAACTGTGACTATGTCACGCGGGACTGGCCTGATGTTCTGCCTCTTTGAATCTAAGCAACGTGGCTCGTCCCAGTAGTATGTGGTAATTACTATATAAAGGGATAATGCCAAAGACTTATTCTTCGGTGTGGTATTTGTTTGGTGATCCGAAGACAACCGTTAGTATGGTGGGTCAGTTAAAACTTGGCCTTTGCACCTTGCATCTTTGAGGAGATGTTATTGATAGTTGTATGCCTGTGGGGGCTCTTGTAAAATGGAGCCCCCAGGCTACTGGGTAGATAGTGAGTGCAATAGAATTGCTATGGCTGGTGTTGTCCAGACGGCCGATGTGATTAGAGACGATCGGCCGTATTTTTGTACTGTGAGGGGATCGTCCTCGCCATGTCTGACTGGTCCTTTCATTGGTCCCGGCGCAAGATCGGCCGTTTTGTCTGGAAGATCCTGCATTCTCTGTTGGTATGCTGGGCCGCCCTTCTGGGGTACCGTGAATTTCACATGGTTGATCGAGTATGCTGCCTGAGCCAGATGGGCCTAGGCTGTTCTTTTTCCGCTGACCGAACTGGGGACCGCTGAATTCGGCAGCAACTTCCCTGACTTGACGTTTGTGACGATTGCGCCGAAGCCTGAGGATGCCTCCTCGTGTATCCTTCGTATTGTCTTGGACCATGGTGGTATGTGGACTTCGGGGTATGTACCTTAGGTTCTTCTTCTTAGGTTGAGGTAGCAAGTTATGCCATGTGTGCCCTTTGTCGGGGCGGTCGAGTCCATATTCTTCTGTGGCCAGGACCTTGGTCCATCTGTCCACGAGCAAATCTTGGTCAGCTTTGAGCTGCTGTTGCTTCCTTTGCAGGCTCCTTGCAGTGGCCATGAGCCATCGCTTGAAGCGGACTTGTTCCACGGGATCTTCAGGCACGCCGAATTCGGCATCGCCGAGGTTTACCTTGTCTTCGGAGGAGGGCATATAGTTGTTCCTCTCCAAGTATCCCACCATGGCCAGTCCGGCATGCTTGAAGGCAGGCTGATCAGGGTTGTATTCATCTTTGGCACCATCCGGATTGTTTTCCTCTCCTGTGCCAGTATTGTTGTGGCGAGGCTTGGAGCGGTGTTGACGATGTCCATGCTTAGCTTTCTTCCCTGAGGGGTTATCCTCCATTGCCTCATTGCCATTGGTTTCTTTCGGAGTGTCCACCATATATATATTATATGAGGAGGTGGCTATCCACCGCCCCGTGGGCAGTGGTTCCTGTTCTTCTCCTGCATCGTCGTCCATACCGTCGATGTCTTCAGAGTCGAAGTCAAGCACGTCGGTTAAATCATCGACCGTGGCAATGAAGTGGGTGGTGGGTGGGCAACGAATTCCTTCGTCGCCCGCTTCCCACTCGAGCTGGACATAGTTCGGCCAAGAGTCTCCTGACAAGGAGAGAGACCTTAACGAGGTCAGCACATCACCAAAGGGCGAGTGCTGGAAGATATCCGTTGCGGTGAACTCCATTACATGATCCCAACCAGGTTCGGCAGGCTTAGGAGCGCGCGGACTGGAGCCTACAGCCGAACACGAGTCCGGGGGTCCGGTGCCACATGCTTCTTTAGGGGTGAGGCCTGTGTTCAGCTCTAACGCTGATGAGTGTGCGGCCTGCAGGATGGGGTCCATCCACCCGTACTTGGGCAATGCAATCTGCTTTGGATTTAGGTCTGGGGCCACTGCGGGGTTGTTATCCCGAGCATTGGCCGACAACAGGTCTAAGCCGTGCTCATCGTGACTGTCCGGCGCTCCTGGCACAGGCTCGAATCCGTTGAAGATCAAGTCTCCGCGGATATCTGCCGTGTAGTTCAAGTTTCCGAACCTGACTTGGTGGCCAGGGGCGTAGCTGTCGATCTGCTCCTGTTGGCCAAGCGAATTGGCGCGCAGCGCGAGGCCGCCGAACACGAATATCTGTCCGGGGAGAAAAGTCTCACCCTGGACCGTGTTATTGACGATTGAAGGAGCCATCAAGCCTTGCAGCGACGACACAGAGGAACTCTCAATGAAAGCACCAATGTCGGTGTCAAAACCGGCGGATCTCGGGTAGGGGGTCCCGATCTGTGCGTCTTAGGCTAATGGTAACAGGAGGTAAGGGACACAATGTTTACCCAAGTTCGGGCCCTCTCGATGGAGGTAAAACCCTACTTCCTGCTTGATTGATATTGATGATATGAGTAGTACAAGAGTTGATCTACCACGAGATCGTAGAGGCTAAACCCTAGAAGCTAGCCTATGATGATTATGATTGTGATCACCCCTCTAAGGACCAAACTCTCCGGTTTATATAGACACCAGAGAGGGCTAGGGTTTACATGGAGTCGGTTACAAGGAAGGAAATATAATATCCGGATCGCCAAGCTTGTCTTCCACGCAAAGGAGAGTCCCATCCGGACACGGGATGGAGTCTTGAGTCTTGTATCTTCACGCTCCAACAGTCCGGACAAAGTGTACAGTCCGGCTGTCCGGACACCCCCTAATCCAGGACTCCCTCACCCGCCGTGCCGCCGCCTCGCTCTCCGGCGTCTCCTTCTCCCTCGTGTCTTTGGCCGCGCCCTTGCCCTTGTCGGATTTAGGCGCCATGGCGGTTGGGAAGGGAGTGAGAGATTAGAGGTAGTGGGGGCGCAGCAGTAGCGAGTGAGAGCTTGAAGAGGAAGAAGATGAGGACAACGACGGCGAGATTGGGGAAAGCACAGAGGGTAAGTGAGCCGCGCGCCCGTGGTTATTCATTTTTTTGGGGAAGACATGGGCCACCTCTTTCCCATTTATTTCGACATGACGCATGCCTGTAGCGACCGCCCCACGCATGCCCCCCACGTCACGCCTGACCCCCGCGTCGCGCATTCAACATGGGTCGTGGGGAAGGGCAGCGGACGAAAAGTTACCGCGGTAAAAACCGCCCCGCCTGCGCCCGCACCTTTTTGGGCCTGGCCCAACAACGTGTCGCTCTTATGTGTGGCCCAGGCCTGGGGGCTCCTGTCGGTGTACTAAAGTAGGGGCTCTCCTTTGTACCCCTTATTTGTGCACGGGCAGTAAGAGCCACGCCCACGGCTACACTTAAGCAGGGCAGAAACAGGGAATCACAGCCACAAGATGGCCAAAGCAACGCCAAGACAAAGGAATAAAGAGCAAGAAGGCGAGGTGATTTCCCCCGGCAAGACCCTTGCCGGGGCGGCCTCCACGGCCACGGCAAGGACCTTGCCGGGGCATCTTACCCGACGCCAGCGGTGCGCGCCACCCTTGAACCCCTGTTTCTCCAACGCCGCCAACCACGTTGGGACCTGGGCTGAGGCGCCTCCATGATGGCATGCAAATCTTTGTGAAGACAAGAAGCACTTCAAATTAGAAGAGGATTAGAAGACAACGAACCTCGGCTAGATCCTCGCCGAGGAGACCCACAAGACCCCCGGCAAGATCCTTGCCGGGGACGACAGCAACGCCACGACAGGAACCTTGCAGGGACCCCAGCAAGGCCCTTGCCGAGGACATCCGCGAGGCCACAGTGAGGCCCGCACCCGCCAAGTTTCTACCACCGCTTCCATGCAACTGCCAGCCCACCAGCTACGCAGGTGCCTGCGTGTCGACATGAGGCTTCTAGGCCAACTCAGCACAGGCCTACATGGTGGCATGCAAATCTTCGTGAGGCCCTACCACCGCGCCACCTCAGCAACCAGTCAACCTACATGGCGCTGACCGCCTCGCTGGCCCCGGTGCGTGTCAAGGTAGGGCAAAGCGGCGATAAAGTGAAGGGGACACGTCAGAGGCGCATTAAATGTGTCTTGTCCCGTAATGACAAGCGATAGGCTTAACCACAGTACCCCGATGCCACCTCCTGTGTGCCACTGTGGCGACCCCCTTGCTTATAAAAGGAGGCCCAAGGCATCCAAGAGGAGGATTCAGACCCTTGGACAAGTTACACTCATTGTAGCTAGCTCAAGAACTCCAAGAACACAGATATACACATTGAAGCAGGACTAGGGTATTACGCATCCTTGCGGACCGAACCTGGGTAAACGACCCGTGTGTTTGTGCTGTCTGCTGATCCCGCTCTTCTCATGTCGTCGCACCCCACAACCGTAGTAGGGATTCTTGTGATCCCATAGGTGTCGTTTTCCACCGACAATATCAGAGAGGGAGTACCCACCATATACATGAGATGAGAGTTTAGGAAGGAACACTCGACAGACCTAAAGTCAACCCATTGCATATTGAGTAATAGTGATATGTGTGTTGAGTTTCCTGGTAGTTGCCTTCGATCGATTTTCAGTTAACGTTTCAACTATGAACATATGAAATGTGTGATTATGAAAAGGAATTCAGTATGTGTGAATACTGCAAAGACGAGCGCGGCCTGTGCGACAGGCCTCACCTAGTTAGTGGTAGGCGCTTCAGCATCATGCTGGATGAGAACTTCGAAGTGGATACAGTAAGTCACAATGACAAGTATTTTTTTCGTAATTAAGCATGACTTCTGCTTCTTTTGCTTCAACTTATAATTTTATTTTTTACTATTCTACTAGCGTATCCCCTGTCATGCAAGAATTTATGTCTTGGATAAGATTTGTTTCAGTACTCTGGAAAGTATGGAGGTAAAGAGAGTTCACTTGAGGATCGAGCATGGTTATAATTTTGCCGTAAAATTATACAATGCAGACACACCTATTTTGATTGCACAAATTGGAGAGCACTATGCAATGCTTATGCATTTGAGCCTGATATCCTATCACCTTTGATATTCGTCCGGAAGATGAAATTGAAGATAATATCGACATCTGGGTCGATGTGCAGACGCCTCCAGTTCTACCATTATGTGAGTTTCTCAACCATATTTATTAAGTAATTTATATTATTTATTAAAAAAATAGTTGACAACTAATTTCTACTGACAGTTTATTTCCATCCAAGCAAACCTGTCTGACGCTTGGTAGACAACACCTACTACTGTCCCGGGGCTGAATTAAACTGCCAGGAGATAGGTCATTATGTTTCATGGCTTGAGGATCTTGATACTGTCAAGACGGGTTATTTTCCTGTACTTCAAGATATTAGTACTCAAAATGTGCGACCACTAGTGTGCGTATTGAACTACGGTCACATCTATTTAGGAAAGATGGTAATATTTTTACTATTTGTCCAGTGCATCTTTTTCATACATTATTTTTTAAGATAAACTTCATTGCTAAGTGTGTTACTACGATGTTCTTCAACAGGGACTCCCGATGAGTGTTGTGCCTTGTTGGATCGAGCCTAAAGGTCACATGACAATGGTTAGCTTACGGTCAAGATATCCTGCATTGCACATGAGTGCATTCATCATTTCTCAAAGCGAGCAAATCTTAATAGTCAAAGACTGGAGCAAAATTGTGAAGAATCGCAGTAGAGAAGTATTTGGGGGCAGCAATCAGAAGCGCAGCCCACAATTAGGAGACAGGTTCATCTGCATACTCCAATATGACGAAGCAGGAGTGCTACACATGTTTTATGCTATTTTACTTGAGAGAGAGCAGCAGGAGTGATTAGCTAGCTAGAATGAGTTTGAAGATGATGATGTGCTACACTATGACTATGATGATTAAATAGCTAGTGTTGGTGGTACTACCTCCGTTTCAGTTTACAAGTCCTACGCGTATACCTAGATTGCCAATTTTATCACCCTAATATAAACTATATAACACAAAAATTATACCTTTTAAAAGTAGGAACTCCGAAGTTTATGTTGGTATATTTTTTGTAATATATGACTTGTATTAGGTTGGTCAAATTGATGACCTAGGGGTACGCGCACGCCCTGTAAACTGAGAGAGAGGTAGTAATGACTATGATGATTATTGTTAGCTAGTGTCGGTGGTGATTAGGTAGCTACTGTAGCTAGTGTGGGTGGTGATTAGCTAGCTAGAATGAGTTTGAAGATGATGATGTGCTACACTATGACTATGATGGTTAAATAGCTAGTGTTGGTGGTAATGACTATGATGATGATTAAATAGCTTATGTTGGTGGTAATTACTATGATGATTAAATAGCTAGTGTTTGTGGTAATGACTAGTAACGCGGATTAGATTCAAGTGGAGGCAAAGTGTGGTGCACATCAAAAGTACTTCTAATCCAAACTAGATCAAGTTTGGATTAGTAGTATACTTTTGACATGCACCACATGTTGCCTCCACTTGAACCTAATCCACATTCATTTCACCCACTATTGTATATACTAACTAATCATGGTCATAAAATCATATGATGAAAGTACTGTATATAAAACCTATACAAATATAGTGAAAATAAGCTCCAATTACAAAAATACAGGAAAAATAAGCAGTATCGCTTTTCAAAAGAAACGCTACTGCTACTTACTACTATCAGCAATGATTTTCCACCACGAGCGCTGATGACCCACAAGTATAGGGGATCAATTGTAGATCTTTTCGATAAGTAAGAGTGTCGAACCCAACAAGGAGCAGAAGGAAATGACAAGTGGTTTTCAGCAAGGTAATGTCTGCAAGTGCTGAAATTGTAAGTAACTAAGTAGTTTGATAGCAAGATAATTTGTAACGAGAAAGTAATGATAGTAGTAACAAAATTTCATCATCATAGCCCAATCCTTTTGAGGCAAAGGACAAGCCAAAACGGTCTCTTATGATAAGCAAATCGTTCCTGAGAGTACACGGGATTTTCATCTAGTCACTTTCATCATGTTGGTTTAATTCATGTTCGGTACTCTGATAATTTGATATGTGGGTGGACCGGTGCTTAGGTGCTGTTCTTACTTGAATAAACCTCCTACTTATGATTAACCCTCCCGCAAGCATCCACAAATATGAGAAAAGTACTAAGAATAAATTCTAACCATAGCATTAAACTTTTGGATCCAATCGGTCCCTTACGGAATAGCGCATAAACTGGGGTTTAAGCTTCTGTCACTCTCGCAACCCATCATATAATTGCTACTCCACAATGCATTCCCTTAGGCACAAATATGGTGAAGTGTCATGTAGTCGACGTTCACATGACATCACTAAGGGAATCACAACATACATACTATCAAAATATCAAACACATATCAAGTTCACATGATTACTTTCAACATGATTTCTCCCGTGACCTCAAGAACAAAAGTAACTACTCACACATGATAATCATGCTCATGATTATAGGAGTTTTTAATAGCATATTGGATCTGAACATATAATCTTCCACCAAATAAACCATATAGTAATCAACTACAAGATGTAATCAACACTACTAGCCACCCACAAGCACCAATCTATAGTTCCGGTAACAAGATTGAACACAAGAGATGGACTCGGATTTGAGATGAGATGGTGCTATTGAAGATGTTGATGGAGATTGCCCTCCCCAGTATTGGAGAGTTGTTGGTGATGATGATGACGATGATTTCCCCCTCCGGGAGGGAAGTTCCCCCGGCGGAATCGCTCCGCCGGAGGGCAAAAGTGCTCCTGCCCAAGTTCCGCCTCGTGACGGCAGCGCTCTGTCCCGAAAGTCTTCTCTTCATTTTTAGGTCAAAAGGACCTATATACCAGAATATGGGCACCGGAGGTGGGCCTGGGTGAGCACAACCCACCAGGGCGCGCCTGGGGTCCCTGGCGCGCCCATGTGGGTTGTGCCCACCTGGTGGGCCCCCTCTGGTGATTGTTGGCTCCAATATTCCTCAAATATTCCATAAAAAATCTCTGTGAAGTGTCAGCTCATTTGGAGTTGTGTAGAATAGGTAGCCGGACGTAGCTTTTCTAGGTCCAGATTTCCAGCTGCTGGAATTCTCCCTCTTTGTGTATACCTTGCATATTGTGAGAGAAAAGGCATTAGAATTACTCCAAAAAGTATTATTATGGATAAAAACATCTTAAATAATAGTAATAAAACATGGTGCAAACTGAACGTATCAACTCCCCCTAGCTTAGACCTTGCTTGTCCTCAAGCGAAAACCGAAATCGAAAAACATGTCCACATGCTTAGAGAGAGAGAGGTGTCGATAAAAACAAAATAGGACATAGAAGCATCATGTTGATTATTATTACAGCAACAAACTTAAACATAAAACTTTTATCATAGAAGTTTTATCATAGACTTCTCATGAATAAGTAACAATTCATCACACAATCGAAGTATAAAGAAAAAACTCTATTAAAAACCAACAAACTATGTTTCCAGTCAACTTTGCAACTACAATTCATCATCTTTTCAGGAAGGGTCACGTATCGGAGCCTTTAGGCAAGTCCACATACTCAACCATCATATAGTCTTCTATGATTGCTAACACTCACCGCATACACATGAGCAAAACATTTCAACCGGACACATAGAAAGATAGGGGCTTATAGCTTCGCCTCCCAAAGTATTCACCTCAAGGGTGATGTCAACAATAATAACTCATGCTATCTATATTCAAGTGGACATATGTGCCTAGATCTTTCCTCACCACATGATGCTTGCCAAAGGAGAAAAATAAAAAGGAATAGAAGGAAAACTTTGACTCTTTACATAAAAGTAAATACATAAAAGTAAAAGATAGGCCCTTCGCAGAGGGAAGAAGAGGTTGCCATGCTCTTATTTGTTTGTATGCTCAACCCCTTAGTGCAAAAGAATGTCACGTTGCATTGCCCCTTGTGATAGCGACCTTTATTATGCAGTCTGTCGCTTTTATTCTTCACCATCACAAGTTCGTGCAACACTCAATTTTCTCTTACACTAAATGATCTCACACATTTTGAAGCAATATTTATTTCCTTTTTGCACCGATGACAACTTACTTGAGGGATCTTGCTCAATCCCTAGGTAGGTATGGTGGACACTTGAAAATAAGATTTGGGTTTAAGGGTTTTTGGATGCACAAGTAGTATCTCTACTTAGTGCAAAATTTTTGGCTAGCAAAGATAGGGGGCAAGCACCACATGTTAAAGGATCCATGACAATATGACTTCTATGTGAATATAAACAAACATAAACCATTAAGTTGTCTTCCTTGTCCAATGTCAACAATTTTGGCATATCATATTTTGATGAGGGCTCACAATCACAAAAGATTTCCAGGATAGTATATTTATATGTGAATCTTCTCTTCCTTTATTAATTCTTTCATGAGTTGCATCATTGACTAATTCTATGTTTGTCAATCTCTAATAAAATTTTCTACTTATACTTTTCCTTATGTGGTGTCATCACCTACCATAGGATTAGTATATGATCTTTTTCATTATTTCTTTCCTTTTATTTCTTTCCTTTCTCTTTTTCTTTATTCTTTCTTTTATTTGCAACATGAAAGTAAAGAAAGCAAAAAATCAAACTAAACTTTATTATATAACTTGCAGACGATTACATGGATAGATCACTAAGCAAACTCTCATAGAAGAAATGATCGAACAAAACTTTTATTCATGTAAAGCAAAATATCGAACTAAAATAAGTAAAGGCAAAAAGATAGTGGGATGATACGATACCGGGGCACCTCCCCAAAGCTTGGCGGAAGCCAAGGGGAGTGCTCATACCCGATACTTAATTCTCCTTTGGTTGCGAAGAATATGATGGTGGTGATGAAGCGATCCTGTCCTTTAGGATCAAGAGATTCTCCAATCGACGGATGACGCTTCGGAGATGGATGATATGCTCTTGATGCAAAATATTTTCATGAGTAAGATACTTATTTTGTATGCAAACTATTTCAATGATAAGAAAGGCTTCAATCTCAGCAGGAGTATGGTGGGTGAGGTAAGGCTTAAGGATATCTTCCTCTTCTTCCTCCTATGTTGGTAGTGTTTGTTCTGCCATCGAGGGTAGATCTACGGTAGCCTTCTTGCCCTTGTCTCCCTTGACGGCGTCCGTGGGATCCTCTCTCTTCATCTCGATCTTCATCAACCAAGCATCTTCTTCCATGTTGTTGGAGGAGGAGGAAGACATGATGCCTGGCTTGATAAATCTGACCGAAAACAACAAGAAAGAGAATAGAGGATTTCTCCGCGATACAGTGATCAACAGCTTCGGGAAGTATATATTGATTTTTTTATCTTGGAGGACAAGCAAACGGAATAAAAACGAAGTCCGGAAGGTGTCCCAGGTGGGCACAACCCACCTGGGCGCGCCAGGCAAGCCTGGCACGCCCTGGTGTCTTGTGCCCACCAGGGTACGCTTCCTGGAAGTTTCTTTATTTCCTAATTTTCTAAATATTCAAAACTGATAAAAATATTTTTGCGGATTTTTCGGAGTCTCTTTGTTACCGTATCACGTACCTCCTTATTTTCATGATTTTAGAGTGTTCCGAAAGGACTCTTTAATGTGTTCTTCCGGTGTCAAAGTTTGGATAATATTACTTTCAATATTAATGGGCGTACCTGAGATATAATTTTTTATTCGTTGCCCATTGACAACCTTCGGGTTAGTACCTTCGGAATTATTTATTTTGATGGCTCCAGACCGATAAACTTCCTCGATAACATAGGGGCCTTCCCATTTTGAGAGGAGTTTTCCTGCAAAGAATCTGAAATGGGAGTTGTACAAAAGAACATATTCTCCGACTTTAAACTCACGCTTTTGGATTCTTTTGTCATGCCATCTTTTAACTTTTTCTTTGAACAATTTTGCATTTTCATAAGCTTGGGTTCTCCATTCATCTAATGAGCTAATATCAAATAACCTCTTTTCACCACCAAGCTTGAAATCATAATTGAGCTCTTTGATGGCTCAATATGCTTTATGTTCTAACTCAAGAGGCAAATGACAAGCTTTTCCATTAACTATTTTATAAGGAGACATACCCATAGGATTTTTATATGCTGTTCTATAAGCCAAAGTGCATCATCTAATTTCTTACACCAATTCTTCCTCGAGCTATTGACAGTCTTTTGCAAATTAATTTTATTTCTCTATTGCTAAGTTCAACTTGACCACCAGACTGAGGATGATAAGGCGATGCAATTCTATGGTTAACATCATACTTGGCAAGCATTTTACGGAAAGCACTGTGAATAAAGTGTGAACCACCATCAGCCATTAAATATCTAGGGACTCCGAACCTTGGGAAAATAAATTTCTTAAGCATTTTAATAGAGCTGTTGTGATCAGCACTACTGGTTGGAATAGCTTCTACCCATTTAGTAACATAATCAACAGCAACCAAAATATGTGTATACCCATTAGAGCAAGGAAAAGGTCCCATGTAATCAAATCCCCAAACATCAAATGGTTCAACAACAAGTGAATAATTCATAGGCATTTCTTCACGCTTACCGATATTACCTATTCTTTGACATTCATCATAAGATAAGACGAACTTACAGGCTTCGTTGAAGAGAGTAGGCCAATAAAATCCAGATTCCAATACCTTGTGAGCAGTTCTATGTCCAGCATGATGCCCTCCATAAGCTTCGGAGTGACATTTATGTAGGATTTGTCCCTGTTCATGCTCAGGTACACAACATTTAATAATACCATCTACTCCTTCTTTATAAAGATGTGGATCATCCCAAAAGTAATGTCTTAAATCATAGAAGAATTTTTTTCTTTTGTTGGTATGTAAAGCTAGGTGGTAAATATTTAGCAACAATGTAATTAGCGTAATCATCATACCAAGGAGTATTATGAGCAACATTTATTGCAGCTAACTGCTCATCAGGAAAACTATCATCAAAAGTTAGTGGGTTATCAGGCACATTTTCAAGCCTAGACAAATTATCAGCTCCTTTTCTGACAATGATATGCAAATCAAATTATTGTAACAAGAGAACCCATCGAATAAGTCCAGGTTTAGCATCTTTCTTTCCCATAAGATATTTAATAGCAGCATGGTCTATGTGAACAGTTACTTTTGAATCAATATAAGGTCTAAATTTATCACAAGCAAACACCACTGCTAAGAATTCTTTTTCAGTAGTTGCATAGTTTCTTTGAGCATTATCTAGAGTTTTACTAGCATAATTTCTTATCAACTCTTTGTCCTAGAACAACACCAAAAGCATAATCACTAGCATCACACATAATTTCAAAAGGCAAGCAGGTGGTTGAACAATAGGTGCAGAAATTAAGGCTTTCTTGATTGTTTCAAAGGCTTCTAAACAATCATCATCAAAAACAAAAGGAATATCCTTTTGTAAAAGACTCGTAAGAGGCCTAGAAATTTTAGAAAATTCTTTGATAAATCTCCTATTGAAACCAGCATGACATAAGAAACTACGAATACCTTTGATACCTTTAGGACATGGTATTTTCTCAATTGCATCAACCTTAGCTTTATCCACTTCAATACCTCTTTCAGAAATTTTATGACCCAAGACAATGCCTTCATTAACCATAAAGTGGCACTTCTCCAATTCAAGACAAGATTTGTTTGTTCACATCTCTGCAAAACTCGATCAAGATTGCTTAAACAATCATCAAAAGACTTCCCATAAATAGAGAAATCATCCATGAAAACCTCAACAATCTTTTCACAAAAGTCAGAGAATATAGCAGTCATACATCTTTGAAAGGTAGCAGGTGCATTATGTAAACCAAAAGGCATACGTCTATAAGCATAAGTTCCAAAGGGACAAGTAAAAGTGGTCTTTTCTTGATCAGGTTGAGAAACAGGTATTTGTGAGAAACCAGAATATCCATCAAGGAAGCAAAATGTGTGTGCTTAGATAATCTTTCAAGCATTTGATCAGTAAAAGGCAGAGGGTAATGATCTTTTCTAGTTGCTTTGTTTAATTTTCTGAAATCAATTACCATTCTATAACGTGTAACAATTCTTTGTGGAATAAGTCCATTCTTATCATTAGGAACAATAGTTATACCTCCTTTCTTAGGGACACAATGAACAGGACTTACCGGCCTACTATCAGCTATAGGATAAATTATACATGCTTCCAACAGTTTTAATATTTCCGTTCTTACCACTTCTTTCATCTTCAGATTTAACCGACGTTGGTGATCAACAACGGGTTTAGCATCAGGTTCCATGTTAATTTTTTGCTGACATAGAGTTGGACTAATGCCCTTTAAATCATCAAGAGTATATCCAATAGCAGCTCGGTGCTTTCTTAGAACTTTCAATAATCTTTCTTCTTCATGTTCTGAAAGGTTAGCACTAATAATAATAGGACATATCTTCTTTCAATCAAGATAAGCATATGTCAAACGTGTCTCGCAATTGTTTTAATTCAAACACAGGATCACCTTTAGGTGGAGGAGGACCTCCTAGAGTTTCAATAGGCAAGTTGTGTTTAAGCAGAAGATGTTGTTCAAAGAAAATCTTATCTCACTACCGCAGGATGCTGCTAACGCGACACTACGATCAGAGACCCTTCAATGAAACTGTGTACAATGCAATAATCGCAAACGATGGTGTGAAAAACCGTCAAAAAAGGTGCAAAATGTTTGCGATGATGGATGCATCAAACACGGTTTGGATTTTAGTTTCATGTGCGATGCAGGGCATACGGTTCAGTTCAATTAACTATTTGCGATGAGGAGGAACAAAAGAAACGGGCAACCAGATGAAGGTGTGTGTGATATACATCATTCGGTTCACTCGGATGAACTGTTTGTGATTAGGCAACACAAAAGAAACGGGCACCCAGATGAAGGTGTGTGCGATGTACAGCATACGGTTCACTCGGATGAACTGTTTGTGATTAGGCAACACAAAAGAAATGGTCAGCCAGATCAAGGTGTGTGCGATATACGGCAAGTGGTTCACTCGGCCTTGTCGTCAGTGTGTGACCTCTGTGGCAACCGTTCGCTCCCCACTAGCCTCTTCTTGTACCGTGGCAACCGTCCACCGCCTCTTCGCCTTCCCCTCTTGATTTGGAACTATTGTTGCACGCTCTTCCTCCCTCCATTTGCCTTCACCCTTCATCTTCTCCATGGAGGGAACAGGCCGGAAACGACCCTGTTATTCTTGCCCCGATATGAAAGATGACACGGTGGAGGAACTCATTGATCGATGCGACGTCATCACCTCGGCTAGCATGGCAGGTTCGTTCAAGACCATTCTCGACTTAACTAATAACATCATTGCAAGGAACCCAAGGGTCCAGGAGCCGTTTGATCTCCCCTATCTTCTTTGTTGTGACCCTGCTGACTGGCGCGGGGACAACAAAAGCCTCACCTTGTGCAAGTTGATGCTGCTTGATAATGATACGTGTGATGTTAAGATGCTATTGCTTGAGGACAAGGCTTGGGAAGGCGCAAATGAAGATTGGGATGTTTATATTGGGTACAACTGCGAGTGGGAACTTGTGAATGTGTACACTCGTCACCGGGTTCCACTTCCAAAAATCTCATACTGCCCAGAGGTTGAGCACACAGATGATCTACGTGACTTCAAATTCGATCATGGTGACTGTCGTCTACGAAAGATAGCAATTTGTCGAGTTCCCAACCGCTCTTGGGATTACACGAACTATGAAGTTGTTGCTATCTTCGACAAGCTTGTTGCCTTCCTTACTTCCATGCCTTGATGTATATTGCTCAAAAATCATTTTCTGTACACGGATGAGTACTGTGATGCAACTCAATACGAGGGTCTTGTGTTTGCTGCCACCACTTGTGGCACTGTTTTTGCATGGAATCATCATTCTTTAGGTACGTTTGTCTTCCACCGTAATTATAATTGTTTCAACCACATGCATGCGAGTTAGCCAGTTTCCCTTTACTAATTAACCTTGTTTTGTTTCCAAGGTCCTGTGAACATTCCACCACCTATACTTGAAATTTTTTATAACCAAGGGGGAGATGATGATGCTGATGATCACGAGCATGAGGATGAGCATGACCCATATATTCAGTGGCGCCTAGCAACTTATTCTGATGGATCACCTCTTCTTGTCTATATACAGGGCACTACTGATGTTACTAAGGAAGCAGGTGCTTTCTCGAATTGTCGCACTCTCCGGACCTATTCCAACATCCGTTGCAGGGTATTCGGGTTGGATACTAGCTAGTGCACTAGCGCAAACACCTTCTCCCTGGTTCAGTATTGAAAGTTTTGGAGGAAACTCGCTTTTCCTTGGACAAAACTATCCAATGATGGTGAAAGGCGGTCCAGCTGCTTTTGACACACCGTTACTACCATTTATGAGAAGCAACTATATCTATACCTAGGTCATTGCTATGCTTCCCTACCATCACGGTATGGGTCCTGACATAGCCCACTTTAGCCTGGATGATCAGCCCTACATTGGTCTTGAGATTGACAGTAGCTGGCCCTTCGCAGAGAATAAATTTTGGTTCAAAGGAAGCGTTTCCAACACCGACGAGTGGTTGAGCTGAAGTTCATTTCATCGCTTTGTTATTTATTGTGTGAGAAAAAATTTACTTTACTGGAATGTTTGTTGGAAATGATCTATAATCCAACGTGTATCCTCATTGTCGTTGTGGGTTGATGACTTGTTGTATGTAATCAATATGGTACATTTGCATATGCGTCCATCAACTCACGCCTGATAGTGGTGTCCATATGAACAATGCTAGTGATTTTAGTTGCAAATATGAGATAGTGCTAGTGATTTTTAGCTGCATATTTTGACAAATCGCAGTGTTACAAGGTTGACAAATGGAAATGTTACTAGATAAACAAATGTCAATCTTTTTAGTTTGACAAATGGCAACATACACAAAATGATAGATGCAAATCTTACCCAATTGTTTCTATGTGGTTGCACATGGGTCGTGCAAAACAACCATTTGCACTGAAGGGATGCACAAATCCTACACTGCGAGGGAAGACCATAGCTCTCACTTTGCATACGGGTGTTCTATCTAAAACGTCTGCGATCAAGAGCTGTAGAAATCCTGCTCGACACATTTTCCCTTGGCTTCCTTGGGAAGCTGTCGGTTTGCATACGGGTGTTCTAACTAAAACGTTTGCGACGAGTGTTTTATATTTAAAATACCATTGATGTTTTTTCAAAAGAAAATCTTTTGATAAGTCTGTACATTAAGAGAGAAAAACGCAAGTTCGTTCAAACCATATCTTTCATCAATCACACTACGAATTTATATTCATATGATCGAGAATTTGAGATAAAGTATTAAACCCCCAAAAACTATTTCCGACGGCAGCGGAGGCGGCGTGCCGCACCCTCGTTGTCGTTGTCATCCTCCGGGACGCCGTTGTTGAAGTCTTCAAGGCAGCACAAAATGTTCTTCACTTGTAAATCAAAATCATGTCGTCGCGCACGGGCGGGGCACGGGAGGACGACAACTGGCACCGCTGAGAGGTAGCGGTCGACGGCAGTGTCCCATGCCGCCGAGAGGGGTGCGCGCACGGGCATGGCACGGGCACGGCGGGTGCAGCCAAATGCATGGGGACCAGCACCATGGTGGGTGGAGGGGCGCGCACGGGAAGGGGCACGGGCACGGCGGGTGCAGCCAAACGCATGGGGGCCGGCGCCATGGTGGGTGGAGGGGCGCCCATGGGCACGGGCATGGACGCTGGCGCTGGCATGTACACGAGCTCACGCAAGTCCACGGAGACCTCGCTGACGTCCACGGCTTCCAGCTCTGCGATAGTGCTCAGCGACCAGCCCGTCAATGCTACGGGGATGGTAGCTGGCGCGGGCGCGGGGATGGGAGCTGGGATGGGAGCAGGGGCAGCAACCGCCGCGGACAGCTCATTCTGGGCCATGTCCATGAGGCCCCATTCTTCCTTATTTTCTATCTCCTTCGGCTCGGAGTCGACTTCACCAAACTTGAAGACTAGTGGCTGATGATCATTCTGCGCCATGGCGTTGGTGGAGGTCTGCGGGAGGGAGGGGAATGAGAGGCGAACAGTAAGGCTGCCTGTATTAAATAGTGGCTCAGGCGCCATTAATGGAGGGGAAGACGGGCAGCCATGGAAGTCAAAGGGCTCACTTCCAAGTGAGCCTGCGCAGCGTACAACTCGCACGCTTCCCGGTGAGCATGCGCATTCAAGGACAGCTTGCACGCCTCTTGGTCAGCCTGTGCACCAGACTGCGCTGGCACGCCTCCCGTTCAGTCAAGGTCAAGCAGCTGTCCGCACGGCACCACCTACAACCATTAAAACCAAGACAGGTGGCGTCACGTGAATAGTTAACAAAACACACACGGTTTGAATTATACAAAGGTTTGAGATATTAAAGTGGGAGCTAATTTTTTCAAAATGCCTTTGTTGGTAGTTATTATTCGAGTGTGCATTCTCTCAAAATGGACACAAAAAATACCACAGCATGTCGGGTGCCATTCCATGATAGCATGCTAAGTTTCATGAATTTCATACGAGTTTTGGATTTACTAGAATTTAAAAATAAAGTATCTCAACATTTTGCCGGCAATCAATGGTGCCCTGGTGTTTGAAATTCATTCCCATTTCTTGCATGGGACCTAAGCATGCACCCAAGGACACAAATTTGATTTTTCAACCAATTTATATGCATTAGAGCATGTGCATGTAGTTCAAATTTGAATTATGCACATAAATGCATTGAAAACTCAGTTAATGCATGAAAATGTCCAAATGAACCCCGAAAAATCACAAAAATTGACACAACACTCCTATTGTTCTATGTTGACACGAGAATTTTTTTGAAAGCAATAAGAGGCAATGGATACCATTTCCTCCCCAAAGGAGGGACATTCTCTACCGAAACAATCAGGCTTGTTGTGAGAAGCTCTGGTTTGTGAGAAGCATATCCCCAAACCTGCCTCAAATGGGACAAAAAAATTTACCACAACATGTTGATGCTGCTCCATGATAGCATGCCAAGTTTCATGAATTTGAGACGAGCTTTGGATTTATTAGAATTTAAAAACCACGTATCTCAATGTTTGCGGTCGAGTAACCGTGGCAAGGTTTTTGACATTCACTCCCATTTCTTGCATGGGACCTAAGCATGTAACCAAGGACACATATTTGAATTATGAACCAATTTATATGCATTAGAGCATGTGCATCTAGTTCAAATTTGAATTATGCACATAAATGCATTGAAAACTCAGTAAATGCATAAAAATGTCCAAACGAACCCCAAAAAATCCCAAAAATTGACACAACACTCCTGTTGTTCTATGTTGAAACGAGAACTTTTTTGAAAGCAATAAGAGGCAATGGATATCGTTTCGTCCCCAAAGGTGGGACGTTCCCTATCGAAACCATCAGGCTTGTTGAGAGAAGCTCTGGTTTGTGAGAAGCATATCCCCAAACCGGCCCCAAATGGGACAAAAAATTTACCACGGCATGTTGATGCCGCTCCATGATAGCATGCAAAGTTGGATGAATTTCAGATGAGCTTTGGATTTACTAGAATTTAAAACCCAGGTATCTCAATGTTTGCGGCCGAGTAACCGTGGCAGGGTGTTTGACAATCATTCCATTTCTTGCATGGGACCTAAGCATGCAACCAAGGACACATATTGGAATTTTCAACCAATTTATATGCATTAGAGCGTGTGCATATAGTTAAAATTTGAATTATGCACATAAATGCATTGAAAACTCAATTAATTCATAAAAATGTCCAAACGAACCCCGAAAAATCCCAAAAATTGACACCACACTCCTGTTGTTCTATGTTGACATGAGAATTTTTTTGAAAGCAATAAGATGCAATGGATATCGTTTCGTCCCCAAAGGTGGGACGTTCCCTACCGAAACCATCAGGCTTGTTGTGAGAAGCTCCAGTTTGTGAGAAGCATATCCCCAAACCTGCCCCAAATGGGACAAAAAATTTACCACGCCACGTTGATGGCGCTCCATGATAGCATGCCAAGTTTCATGAATTTCGAACGAGCTTTGGATTTACTGGAATTTAAAAACCAGGTATCTCAATGTTTGCAGCCGAGTAACCGTGGCAGGGTGTTTGACATTCATTCTCATTTCTTGCATGGGACCTAAGCATGCAACCAAGGACACATATTTGAATGTTCAACCAATTTATATGCATTAGAGCATGTGCATGTAGTTAAAATTTGAATTTTTTATGCACATGAATGCATAGAAAACTCAGTTAATTCCAATTCTTTTACGACACACATATAGTTGCTTGTTCACTGCAGATAAAAGGTATAACAATTCAAACACCGTCCATTGCCGCTGTGACCCCATTATGTAATTCAAATCAAGATGAAAATTCAAGTAGATCGCACATAGTTTATTATCACAAACCGTGTGAGATGCAGCACCGAATATCCTGGAGCACCGCCGGTGTATAGTACGCCTATGGCTTATGCGAGAAGGTGAATCATATTAGTCCACAGCCGGCGTCTCAAGCACACTAGCTCGCTCCCCAAATATCATTTCACTGTTCAATCGTCGCTGGTGAAAGATGGGCACGTGGACCCATGTCATGAGGGCAACTTCGGTGGCCCACTCCGACGAGAGCGCGGCCGCAGCTGCCATGCGCATCCTAACAAGGTGCATGAGAGCGACCGCTATCTATGACCGGGCGGCCATGGCAGCCCAAACGGCCGTTGTTGCTTCTCAGTTGGTGCGGCAGCAACATCTGGCTCAGGGATAACAACTAGCGAGAGCGGCACAACAGGTGTCCGTTCCGCAACGGCGGGCTTAGGGAGGCCGCCCATGACCATGTCGAGGCTGCCCATGCCCAGCTCCTGGCGGTCACTGCACAAATCGAACGAAGCTTCTCGAACAACGGTCGGCAACCCACGACCGAAGAGCTGGCAATCGCCAAGAGCGTTCGAGCAGCCGTCCGTTCCTCCGCCGCATACCTTGCAACGACGGAGCCCGTCCAAGCCTAGATCACGGCCGCCCATGCCCAGCTCGTGGCGGCCTTTTCCAAAGAGATGGCGGATGCGGATGGCGAGATGCTTTCCGAGTATGGTGCGATGGATGCCATGGATCCCCTTCCCCAGGAGACCGTTGGGCGCGAGCTGGACATGGAGGCGGCGGCGGAGATCGACGAGCACCAGCCCTAGTAGTATTCTTTGTTTTGTTTAATTAAGAGCGCTGGTTTTTAATTTGTTAGATTAATGTTTAGGTCAGCTAGGTCTGTTTAATTGCTCAACTTGCTCGATTAAGAAGTGTGGGTGTGCTGTAGTCTCCTTTGTGTACCCAAATTATGCAATGACGTGGATGACCACTGTAAGCAGGGAAATTCGAACCAAGTTTTTTGACGTTCAAACTCATCACACACGGGTTGAGCTATCTGAATCGTTTGTGATGTTCACATATCGTACACAGTTTTGAATAAGGGACCGTGTCTGATGACACTTTGCGTGCCAGTTTTTTCGCTGAAGCAATTCCAAATTTTCGGCTTCCGCAGAAATATCTACCTCCCCGCCCCCTCCCCCTTACCAAAAGCCACATTTCCCCTGTTTCCGCCTTCCTTTCCAAGTTGAAACCTTCACTACTTGATTGCAGCGCCGCCTCCTCACTGGCGACCCTCCTTCACGCTGCTCGGCCTCACCTATACAGGCAGGTAATGCACACCCAACCCCCATCCTCCTCCTCCTTCCACATCCCACATGCCCCGACCGCCGACGCGAGCGCGACACCTTCCACTCAAATCACCAACCCCTCCACCTAATAAGAGCAGCCCTAAGCCATGGTGCATGCAGTATAGCCAGGATCCCAAGGAGCATTTTGTAGCGGAGAAGCAAATTGCGGCCACACGCGCGGATGAGGTCGCGATGGCTGCCATTCATGCTGACCCCTAGATCTTGGAGGAGCACCTCGCCATCGAGGCCACCATCGACGCCTCGCGCGCCGATGCCGCTACGCGGTTGGTTGCTTTAGATGATACTGCGTGGCGTTTTCTCGAGGCCACCATCGGTGCCTTCGACGAAGACTACGAGGTGTTTTCTCAGCGTGCACGTGCTTACCTCATCTCAAGAGCTAGCAGGTTGGTGCCTAGAGCTGCTCAGGCAACTCACCACTATGATGAGGGCACCCACGAAGCGGAGGCCTCGCCCTCTTCCATGTCCGAGGATCCAATCATCATCAATATCTCCAACAACGAGGAGTAGCTTGTCTTATTAGCTCACTATAAAGACCCATGTTCTGTTTGCTAGCTACTGCCTTTCTTTAACAAATTCTAGTGAATTGTGCTATCTACTTTTACCATGCAATCTTCTGCTCTAGAGTATATGTTCTATATGTCGTGCAATGTGGTGTTCAGTTAACTGTTTGCTTCAATTCTACAAATGTGATGTTCAATTCTTCAGGCCGCAATTTTGTATTGTCGTCCATGTGAGAAATAAATCGAATCTATCTTTACAAAATACATGAGAAACGAATACAATTTCTATATTTCCAAGTTGTCAAGCATGCTTGGTTTGGTTATACATTGTGCAATGTGGTGCTCAGTTAACGCTTGGTTCATTTGTGTTGTGGTGTTTAGTTAACTCTTTGGTTCAATTCTGCAATGCGATGTCCAATTGTTGTGGCTGCATTCTGTTATTGTGTACCATGTAAGAAATAAATCGAATCTGGCTGTACTAAATACATGAGAAACAAATACAATTGATGTATTTCCAAGTTGTTAAGCATGCTTGGTTTGGTTAACTGTCTGATCTTCTATTAGGATTATGTTATATTGTGCAATGTGGTGCTCAGTTAATATTTGGTTCATTTGTTGTGGTGTTTACTTAACTGGATGGTTCAATTCTGCAATGTGTTGTCCAATTGTTGTGGCTGCATTCTATTATTGTATACCACGTGAGAAATAAATCGAATTTGGCTGCACTTAATACATGAGAAACATATACAAGTGCTATATTTCCTAGTTCTTAATCATGTTTGGTTTGGATAAATGGGTTTTCCATGTGGCTTGAATTAATCTGATGAATGTGCAATGTGCTTATTTTTCATCAACATATTTTACTAATAGCATGCGAAACCTTACTTAACCTGTTGACTAACTACCTTATATGTGTTGCAGGGAAACAACGGGAAGCACTGAGGTTTACAATCGAGGTTAGCACGTGCATGGTCCGTTGTCTAATATCACATTATTGTGCAATTGCAGGAACCATTCTAATATTTAGGTTTTTAACAATTTGGTCTTGCACTTGTAGGTCCTGGTGTCAGAGGTTTTGACCCACTGTTCAACCCTTTTTGCATATGGGGAAATGAGTTATCCATGAATATCAGTCAAGTCAAGAAACTCGAAAGATTGTTAGAATAAAGAAATTAGCGACAAAAAGCAACAAAATCTTTGTCTGCATAATGAAGAAGACATCAGTTTGCTACAAGATGGTGCTAACTATTATACCTTGCCTTTTTTATTCCTTTGCCCCATTTCCAATATAGAGAAGATATTTATACACATCCTTGTTTTCAGGCCTTTCCAAAGTAGTTCACTAATAATTACCTCTCAAACCACCTCTATGGTCAGGAGGCGAGGAAGGTTTTCATACAACACCCACGGTTCAACATTGAAGTGCTTCTGAAGAGGACGAAGGACGGATGGTCAATCATCCACATGTACTGGCCTAAAGTTGCAAAGACCTTCAACATGAATGAACAATCAATATTCGCCTTCCGCTTCAGCAGTTTTCCAGATGAGATGCATCTGCCTATATACCGTCTATGATGCTAATTTCGAAAGGTTCTACATGTTGCATGTGAAACTTGGTGCTGGTGCGGTTGTGTAATGGGGTAGCTGAGTGCTGAAGCTATATCATGTTGTACTCTGATGTATTTCAATTATGAAATTCTGCTTCCTTAATATGGAAATGAAATATATTATGTGCTTAATATGAATGTCAATTAGATTAATAAATAGATTATTAGTAATGGGGAAATTAGCCTGCTAATTGGGTTTTGCTATTGCAAATGGTTATTGAAAAAATACCGTGGGCTATGACCTCAGGCAACGCACACAGTTTTTAGGAATAAACCGTGTTGGATCAATGAACAATCACACACGACTTTCTCTTGCAAATAGTTTGCGTTAGGCCACCTTGCGCAAATGTTTACCACATAGTAACTGTGTGTGATGGATAGCCTTTGCCACACAGTTTCTTCTACAGACCGTGTGTGATGCATTCAATAATGCAAACGATAAAATTGTTAATATCATCCGCAATGGCAACGCTATCACAAACGATTTAACGGGAAAAATTGTGTGTGATGTACCTGTGAACGAAAATGTTTTCCTTGGAGCAACTGTGTGGGATGTACATGCGAATGGAAACGTTTAGCAGGGACTGATTCTGTGGGATGTACTTGCGTCCGGAAACAATTTCACATGTATAATTGTCTTTTTAGCTCTACTGTACGTATTTCCGTATTTGAGCGCTCGTTAGTCGCACACGACCTCATTTTGCCGAGCGTGTGTGCCAGGAGGGCATATCCCCGACGGTTTCTGGGTCGTGTGGGAAGGACCCCCTATCGCCCACACTCACTAGGCGACGGTTCCAAATGCCGTCGCGGAAAGGGGTTAAAAACCATTTGTATAGCAACGACGCGCACCACTGTCTATTTCATTTCTTTCATGCATATGTAAATCATTTTCATGGTCTAGAAAATATTGTTCTAAAGGATCAATAGGAGGCACATCAATAGAAGCAAGACCAATTAATTCATCTTTACAAGGCAATTATTTTTTCATGAAGCTTTCTGCTAAACTTGGAAAAATTATATTCATGAGACTCCTCACCAAAACTAACACCGACAATTTTTTTCTCACAGTCTATTTTTTTCTCACAATCTAGATACATCCATTTCAATGACAAGTATTTCGGATGGAGGGAGTACAAGATTCGACTCCATGAAGTAGCTTACCTCTAACAATAGAAGAAAAAAAAGTTGGTGACGTTGGACCATCCGATTGAGAGGGGCTGAGTGGTAGAAAATGATGCACATGCAGCAACGTAGAGAGCTGGAGAAGTAGAGCTAAGGCAGTTTCGAACAAAGATATACCTGAAGGTCGCCGGGATGTGGATAGGTGGGCGGCGGGAGGCCGGATCCGCCCACTGGCAACGACGAAGGGATCAGAGGACCTCCCGCACCGGTGCTCGGCCAGAGATAACGGTGCGGCCGGCAGTGGGTGTCCTCCCTCACTGTCGACGATGGCCTAAACGCTGCCCCTCCTCCCCTTGACTGGCGGAGGGGGATACGTCCGGATCTGTAACCAGCGGTGAGGATAGAAAGACAGTGTTTTTTTAAGGGTGAAAGACAGTGTTACTACCCCTATCTTGTTTAGATCTAGAGAGGATGAGAGTGTGTGAATAGAGCAATCCTAGCAAGCAAGCGCGGAGTCTCCGGCCTATATATACATAGTGGGGTAGTTTTCCTTTTTCAGTCCATCAAAACAATAGTTTAAAATTGTGTACTACTACATGCCAGGTCACGGTTTTTTTAGTTGTTGATTGTTTTTTGAGATAGCTACCCCCTTGTTCCAAGTGGTGTTACGGTGTGCCAAGTCGCACTTTGTATCGGTCAAGTCTGGTACTACAAGTCCCTCCATTAAATGAACAACCACCCCCTCGTAAAAATTGTGAACAAGCCCACGGCTAAAATTAGCGGAAACATGGGGCCCCAACATGCATTATTATTTATATTTTCTACTCCCTCCGTTCCTAAATATAAGTCTTTTTGTTAGCCACACCTAAGACAAGATTTTTTTTTATTAGCAGTAAACCCCACATGTCATAGACACAAAAATTGTGGCAAGATTCCCTTAGGCAAGCCAAAGTGTGTCTAACAATTTGTGCAACTCAGGTTAGGCAAGTGTGGCAAGTGTGGGAAAAATAATGTGGCAACATAAGACAAACATAGTCACAATCCAAACAGCCCCGTAATTTTTTGTGACATGCATGAAAATTTGGTTAGTTAAATTTATAGTCAAAATTTGGCAAGGTGCATCAAATCAACACATGCAAGTATCAAAAGGAAAGTCACGGCATGCATGCATGCGTTTTACTCCCTCCATTTTCCAAATATAAGTCTTTTTAGAGATTGCAACAAGTGACTACATACGAAGCAGAATATGTCTACATACATCTATATGTTGTAGTCCATTTGAAATGTGTAAAAAGACTTATATCGAGTGCAGTGCTTTGATGTGTCGCGTCAACTCGTACAAGACCGAGAAATTTGATTACTACAACGCCCTCTCCCTCGCGGACTGAGCTCCAGTGCCTTAACTGCACCTGCCTTTGGCTGCATGACAGGAGGGCCAACCACCTGTTGGGCCCACCTGTCATAGACGGAAAGGCGGGAGCAGTAAGTAGAAGCTTTCGCTACACGCTATCCCTCCCGCTCGAGGTGGACGGACATGCAGCAGTGGATTCGATAATGTAGAAGTAGGAGTAACATCATTGTTTGTCTTCTCGAAGAGGCGAAGAGCCAAGCGCAACCCGAACGTGGCAGTTGCAAACGCTCACATGGTGCGGTGCCTTGGAGCACGCATATACTAGCCAGGCTCTTGCATGAGACAAAATTGCTATTGTTTAACAATTAAACTCCAGCATCCATTGGTTGATACTCATTCTGCATAGGTACACGCGCTTAGCACCGTTTCCTCCTAGGGTCACCAATGTTTATTTGCTAATTAATAGCATTGCATGCAATGAACTAGCCATTGCAAGTCATTAGAAGCATGCACACCTCTCATCTCTTATTGGTTGATATGTGAAGAAACAAGAAACAAGGTAGAAGTTAATGCACCGCGCCTAAGTGTTTTGGGACTATTTGGTTTTCGTAAGATGACTTACACACCTAGACGGAGGGAGTAGTATAGCCATGTAAACCGGAAAGGAGTATTTGCCTTTCCAGAGATTTCAACAAGTGACTAGAGTACACCACGTGCATTACTCCCTCCCTTCCGGTTTATAGGGCTCAAATCTCAAATCTCATGAACCAAGGCATTTTGCAATTGGAGGAATGTATCTCGTACTTTACAAAACTACCCTAATTAAACTCATGCATTAATTGCGTAGTTCTCTCGTTTTCCTATCCGCCTTGGTCGCGGCGCACAATATTGAGCACTCCTATATGACTAGCCGCTCTATCTACATGTGGGACATTTCAAAGAATCCGGGCCCGCATGCCATCCACCAAATCACAGCGAGGTGCTATAGTCGAGACTCACCTATCACCCCGGTGTGGCCATCATGACCCGTCATATCACAAAACCCACACCTTTACTAGCTGTGGTAAGGTGGCCTCCAAGTTGGACTGGACGAAGCAACCATCATTTCACTGGAACGCTTGTTCAAGCCCTTTCTTCCCTTTCTTGAAGAAAACCTCACTCCAGGCTACTCACTTCTGCCATTTTTCTTCTGTACCGACAAAGGAAAGGTGGGCGAATCAGTTATGCTGCTATATTTTCATTCCAAGAATCTTATTTTTGCCAAGCACCAACCGATTCTCACATCCTATTATTTTCCCGTTTTCATTGCAATTGTGGTTTCCTTTCGATTGCTTTTTGTTTGTCAGTTCATTGATGGATCTTGGAGCACTAGGCAAAGAGTTGTCGGCGGACAACCCACTGGAGACAGCGATCTCCAGGAAGCAATCATCGACCAACGAGTTGACCATGTTGGCGGGCCAACTCATGGAGACGAAGAACTCCAAGAAACAAGCACTGACCAAAGAGTTGACGACATTGGCGGACGAACTCCTGAAAGAAAGTTTGAAGAACAGCAAGGGCCCCACCGAGCCTACCCCAGGAACTCTGATGGCCACCTATGCGAGGCTCAAGGCCGAGTTTAAGGAGATAGTCGCCGTTGAGAGGCAGTATTCCCCCAGCAAGGTAATGGCCCCCGTCGAGGACGAGGAGATGGCCCCCGGAGGGATGAGATCCCCTGATGAGCTGCACAAGGTAAAAAAATAATGGCTTATTACCATAGTTGTAGTTTTTGATTATTTGCAATGTGCTTGCTAATATGTTAGGGTTGTGCAGGTGCCGGTGGACGTCCTTGATGATTCCGATGTCGCGGCCCGTCCTGTTGGCATCTCCCCGGAGATCGATTCCGATGCCGCTATCCATCCTGTGGACATCGCCCCAGAGATCGATTCCGATGTCACGGTCAGTCCTGTGGACATCGCCCCAGAGATCGATTCCGATGTCACGGTCAGTCCTGTGGACATCGCCCCAGAGATCGATTCCCATGCCGTTGTCCGTGCTGTGGTCATTTCCCGAGCGATCGATGACAAGAAATAGTTGGTCGTGCTAATCCTTCAGGGTAGTTTGCATTGCCCTGTGTTTAATTACCAGAACGATGCGTGTTATCAAACCATTTTAGGGCTAGTGCACTATCTTGTGTGGGTGGTACTTGCTACTGTTGTTTGATAGTGAATCATGTGAACCCTCTCCGAGTTATGGAAACAGATGTATCCTTACTAGCTTTTGATGTAATATATGGCATGCTTAGATGTAAGTTTGAACTGTTTATCATATCAGCAGGGCTTGGTTGATGATTCTTGGTGCTAGTAGGCTAGCTACTATGCGAGCTATAGTACTTGCAGAACACTCACCGAAGAGAAACGTTGGGGCTGATGAGCTTGTGGTACGCTTCTACTTATCCGTCGTCGATCGACCAATAGCCCTAGCTCCTAAAATTGCAGGCTTAGCGATCGATCAGACAATAGTCGACATGGATACATTCAGGCCTCATTTGGTTCATAGGGTAGGAAAATCGTAGAAAAAGTACAGAGACGTACAACACAAAATCATAGCAGTGCAAAGATGTACTCCCTCCATTCCAAAATAGATGACATAGGTGGGCTAGTTTGGCTTAGTGGGTTTTAGTGATATGACGTGGTACAGTGCCGTCCAGTCTTCGCGTGTGGTAGCAGTATTGCGGGTACAATAAGTTTTCTTGAAGAAGCGGAATTCAACGAAGTCATGATGGTTCCTTCGTCCGAACAACTTACAGTGGGAAAGGTTGGGCCTGCGATACGACCGGGGTAGACCAGGATAATTTTGTGCATGGCAGGTGGACCAAGATGGTCGACGTCCCACATGTCGACGAATGAAAGTATTCTTTCCGATATAAAGGACGAGCAACGAGTATTCATTGTTTATTTTTGATGAAAGCTATTGTCTCCACTATTACGACGGAGGAGTGTGAAACACGGCAGCCCAGTGAACTTGGCATGTGCACCACTACCTCCTTCCTCATGTAATGCTACCATACTGTTGACTATAAGGTTGGCTATAAGGTTACAACTTTTTCTCACTTTCTCTCTATCTATTTCCTCTCAAATGTCTTTTACCTTTATTTTTTAGACACAATTATTTTTATGCCTTTTTTAGAATTATTTTTTATACCTAGGAGCACGTGTAGAGACGGGCTCTTGCAAAGCCCACTCGTTGACTTTGTCGATGCCTCTTCCTCCTCCACATAAGCGAGCTTATAGCCCAGTTTTTTAGTACTACTTGCTATGCATGCATGCGGCCGACAGCTGGCGTCTTGAGGGGCCAGAGCAGTCAGAGCGGGCTCCGGAACCGGTTCGGACTCCAGCATGGCCCACCTCATATTATCACCATATATTTCTTGGACTCCGTGCACGGCGGGCGGGCGATCTCTTCTCCCTCCCCCATTTCTCTCTTCTCAGCCGACGCCCGCCAAGAGATTAGATTTCGGCTATCGACGATTTATTCAATTACAGTCCCACATGTCAGTGAAATTGCAAGACAACGCGTGTCCCCTCTGGCGAGCGGCGTGCGAGCCAGACTGTCGAGGGTGCGACGCATACGAGTCGTAAGTGTGCCGCATTTTCCTTTAGAACTTGCGAAGCGTAACATTTTCGCGCGATCCATCGATAGAAATCCAGAAAAAATGACGAGGGCGGTGCTTTCCCACTCGTTAGGCGGGCTAGTTCGAGTGATATGACGTGCTACAGTACCGCCCACTTGCTCCATTTTTATGTAAGCAAGAGTTACACTCTTACGCGGGAGGAGTGAGAAACACCGCTGATCTGATTTTGATCAAGGGATAACTATTCCTTGCCAAATAATGGAGGACTGTTAGCGATTATAGCATGATAGTTAGGGCATCTCCAACGCTGGCCCACAAATTTACACCGGCATCTGTCCGAGGACACTGATGGATGCCATCCCATGCTGCCCGCATACCTTTCGACAACTGTATGAACTAACCGAATGAAATTCGTGCAAACAAAGCAAATTTCAAATTAACCGGATGAAATTCAAAACTTTTCGAAAACTTTTCCTACAAACTGGACGAAATTCATTACATATTTCGCACAAACCATACGAAAACCTAGTGTAAACCTAATCTAAACGATCGCCGGCGCCCGACCACCATGTCCGGCCATGAACCCGAGAAAGCCGACCATTGCCTTTGCCTCCTCCTCAACCGCCTCGATAACCTCCTCCTCCGGAGCACAAGGTTCTGAAGATTTCCGACTCCACATCGCTGTCAAGCGGCTAATCGGCCGCCGATGTTTACCCCACCAAGCTTGGCGTCGACTGAGTGGAGTGGCGGTGGCCTTCCTGGGACCAGAGCGGCGGCGACCTACCGTGTACTACTCTTCCTCACTGTTGGCTGCGCCAGCGCACGCGCGCCGACTTCGTGGTCGTGGCGGCGGAGGGCGGCCGGGGGGTGCTGGCGATCTCCTTCGTTTGCTCCTGTGACAGTACGTCGAAGAGAGCTTTGCAGCGCCCATAGTGGAGCCGCCGATGTCCCTCGTCTGCTTCTGCGATAGTACGTCCAAGAGAGCTTTGGAGCTGCAGGAGGCCATGGTTGGAGTGGTGCCGACAGAAGGAAGGGACCAGAGGAGAATAAATGTGGGTCTTTGGCTATGGCTGGGAGCTGGGGCTCAAGTTAATATAGCAGGCGAATGGCAATGAGCCGCGGCTGACGGATGGACAACTGGCACCGGAGTAGGTTCGTCGAGCGTGAATGCGGACGCTGCTTCAGTGACTTAACTACAGATGCGTTGGGTTACTAACATGTGGGTCCAACGGGCATCTGGCCCGCATGTTAGTGACACACCAATTGCACCTGTAGTTAAGTCCGGTGAATGCGGCATTGACATTCTGGAGAGACGATGACCGTTTCAGGCGGGAAGCACGCACTAACGATGGAAGGGGTTTCGGTGTGGAGTGGCACTAAGATCGGTCGCTCACGATAGTACATACTCCGTACCATACTACCATAGTACCCTCTCTAGCTAGGCTGTTCTATAGATTGTCGTTGTGATGGACTATATACATGAGCAAGGCACTTCGAGTATGACCGTTGGTGTTGAGCCAGGTGAATACATGCTCGGCGTTCGCGTAGGCCTCCATCAAACGTCTAAACAGTAATGTTAGGCACCGCCGGGGCGCGCAGGTGATGGGCTCGCCGTTTGCGTTGCGCCATGAGAAGAACTTTGATTTAGAGGGCGACATGCATGCATTAGCATGCTTTGACAGCGTGAGCGTGAGTGTCTGGCGTGAAGTATTTCATTTTCATTTGGCCGACGAGGGTGCGTTGTAGAGACGAGTTTGTGGTTTGATTCCCCACATACGCATAATTTTGGTTTTTACAGTATTTCTTTCTCCATTGACAGGTAGGCCCGCGTAGATAGATAAAGAACACGAGCTGATGAGGCGCATACGGACTGTTTGACTGGTCAACCAGACAAATACGAAGCTATACGATGAGCCAGTGACCGTATAATCACCATATCTCATATACAATGATCAAAGTGAGCTATCAAGACAAGTTCGATGACCGCCAATGCATTTTATTCGGTAATTAATGACCAGGATTGGAGGGGAATCCAAATTTCCTTCACCTTCTGTCCTTGAGCTCTTGACAAACCAATGCACTATACAGTTGTCCGGCCACTCCACCCCAGAGCTCTCACCAAGCGTCGTTCATGCCACCGCGCAGCGCACTAACCGGTAAGGCAGCGATGGCGTCCCACCGCGCCGAGGTCCTCGCCGCCCACGACCGCATAGAAAATGGTAGGGAAGTGATGGCATCCCGCCGTGCCAAGTTCATCGCCGCTCGTGACCTCACAACTATGTAGGAGGAATTTGAAGATGCCAAGGCCGAATGGGCGGTAGAGCAAGAGGTGGCCAATGCCACACAGAGGGAGCGGAAAAGTCAGAAAGCACTCAAGAAAAGAAAGGGCCGCTGCCGCAAGAAAGAAAAGGACGCACACGCTGTTGTGGAGAGGTCGGCGGAGATCCAAGCACGGTGGGGTGTCGCCGACAAAGCCGGGAAGGAGAACGACGGTGTCTGGCCAGCATGTGAGAAGTAGTAGTACTAGTAGTTAGTGTGCGTGTCTGTGTTTGAGTACGAGCATGTACCAGTACTACTAGTTACTACTGTAGTTTTTAGAGCAAATTACTAGTACATTAGCCTAGACTAAATGGAAAAATTCCTATCCTATGCATCAAATGGCATCTCTTTCTCTATAGGAATTGAGATGCATGTCATCTCACTTCCTATGATTTTCATATTCCTATAAAATTCCTATCCTATGAACGAAAGGAGGCCTCTGTTGGAGTAACCACTGTAGCTAGCAGTACTGCTAGTACACTAGTTTTCTTCAAGAAGAGGAATTCAACGAAGTCGTGATGGTTCCTTCATCCGAGCAACTTCAAAGTGGGAAGTGGGCCTGTGATTTGATGGCTCATTAGTCATTGTTACTATGGCACGACGACCGGGGTGACTCTCCCTTGGAGTTCTGCGTGCATGGCAAGTGGACCAGGATGGTCGACGTCCCACATGTTGGCGAACGGAAGTATTCTTTCTGATATCGAGGAGCAAGGAAACCGCGTGGTATAGTATCACTGCTGATTGGTTCTAGACAAAATAGTATCACTTCTGATTTATAATTATTTTTTATTTCTGATGAATGCTAGCGTTTCAACTCTTACGACGAAGGGTTCCAAACACGGCACGTGCTGGATGTCCCACACGTCAGCGAAAGGAGTGGGACATGAACAGCGTGGTAGAGCCCAGCGTAAACAAATAGCGTGGTAGAGCGTCTCCACTTCTTCCACTTCTGGGTCGGAGACCACACGTAGTAGTACTTAGTGGTATGAACGATACAAAGTGCGACCTGGAGAGAAAGACACGTCTAGTTGGAAGGTCTTGGGGCATACACGTAAACAAATATAAAAGTTAATATTGTGCCTCCAACTAATATAGTAGTAGTAGAGTACTTAGGCACATACTCCATAACATCACCGTGCATTGCACGTACAACATTTAGTGGTAGTACATAGTAAGAGACAAATGCCGCCCAAGAGTTCCCTTCTCGACCTACTTTTGGGTGTTTGGTAGAGTGTATGGAGGGTGCATGAGTCCACACTAGTTTAGCACAAATACACTAGAAGCATGCATGAAGAGAGCATGCATGAAGAGGGGTGTTGAGTTGAGCATTCATGAAGAGGGAACAACTATGCTGAGACGAGAACGCAACCAAACACACCCTATATGCCACGCATGTTCATACCATTTGTGCCTTTCTACTTCACTTACTGCGCTACATTACTCAGGTTCATACCGTCTCGTAGTTCTAGTCCCACGTGTTCTTCATATAGATGGAACGATCCTTGCATAACACGTGCACCTTGATGCTAGATGTCTCGCGTGTTGGCAAAAGGATGAACAAAGCTCACGTAAAAAAATAGAGTGGAAGAACATAGATTCCCGACGACCGAGAAGGAGCAAGGAACCTCGTGGTGGAGCATCTGCACTCATAATATTTAATATTATTTAGCGATAGAAAATCAACCAATCATCTCCACAGTGGACTGGAAGAGTACGAAACACGGCAGCCCAGTGTAGTTACATCATACTAGTACATGGCTAACCCACGCTATCACCATATTTCTTGGCTTCTCCCTCCTTGTCTCTATCAAAGTGCGGCGGGCTGGCGTTTTTGCCGACTATTGAGGTCGGTTAACTCATCACATGTTAGCGACATGCCAAGAGCATTCTAAAAAATTTCCTTTCACGTTCCGTTTTCAAAAAGAAAAAATCCTTTCACGTACGAATTTGACTGTATGCTTTGGGCAACTTGCATGTCCTATACTGCTCCTGTTTGATACTCTAACTTAGCTAGAGGTTAGACTAACTCATGACTAACCCTGAACTAACTGTAGCCAAAGAGGTGTTTGGGTGACAGCGTTAGATTGACAATAAATGCATGTGATGGAGAGAGAAAAGTGATTTTTCAGTGGTCCCAATGAGAACTATCTCCAGTTAGCACCTCTTGGGTGGGATAGTTTTTTTCTGGTGGGTTCGGTGCAACTTGCTCCAATTTAAACCCTCATGCTTGGATACTTTAGGGCTATTTGAGCCCCAACTAGCTCAAACTAACTCTAACCCATGGATCCAAACAGAGCCTATGGCCAGTCTCGACGCGGAGCAGTCGCGTGAACCGGGAAGCGGCGCTCTCTCGGCCGTCGCGCCACTTCAAAGCCGACGACAGTGAGAGGTCACCTCCGCTCTGGCCGAGCATTAATGCGGCACTAACGCTCCAGGGCGACGCTGACCGTTTCACGCGGGAAGCGCGCGCTGGCAAGGGAGTATAGGTTTTGAACTATTTAAGGTGTAGTACTGGTAGTTTGCAAAACTACTCACTTATTGCACTCAGTTTCCTAAGAAATTGTGGTAAAAAAATGTTACTCCACAGCCCGCTTCCCTTATCCTTCCTCTTCCACCGCCCGCGCACGTCCGCGGGAAGCGGCCGGTCAACCCTTATATAGGAGTGCTAGCACAAAAAGATGCATGCATGACCACTAAAATTTCCATATTAAAGCGCCGCTCCGGCGGGAGTATGCCGTATGTTGTTCCCTTGGCCGGGCCATGGCTACCGGGCGACGGCGACCAGAGAAGAGGCGGCGGGAGGGGAATGAATGCAGCTACTGTTTGGGTTCACCTTCCGGCTTAAATAAATGCGCAGCATCACGTGTACCCGTGGGTGCACAAACTGTAACATACGTGTGTGCTTAAGTGGGCGTCACGTAACTGGTGTGTGTGTGTGTGAGAGAGATTCTGAGAGACGGAGTGCGGTGTGCGACTCTACTCTTCGGACATGTACTCAACCTTTTGCATCGGGATATAAGTATAATGGTATTTACTTTATCTAGTGATTTACGTGGCCATGTTAACGTGGGTGTGTCAAAAAAATGTCACTTCCTGCTCGTGATTTGCGTTATATAATTACAAGCAAGATTCTCGTGCATTGCACGGAACATCAATATGCATTTTTTTACAAAAGACCAGTTGTGATTGACCCATGCAGGAGTAATCCCATGTGTAAAAGCTAATGATATCTCGAGAATTTTATCGGAAAACCGGTATCTCGAGAATGTCATCGAAAAAAATTAAAGATGAGAGCTAAGGCGAGGAGGAGTGGAGTGTGGTGGTGACTGGTGGTCCGAATGGGCGGAGGCATGGGGATGGACGGCGCCGGCAGGCGACAGTGGCCACCATGCTAGATTGTTCCAGAGACTTCCTTTTTTAATTGCCGAGCAATGAGATTGTGGGAGATAAGGATGTGGAGAGAGGTGCGGGTATCTTTTGTAAAATTATCATAGTTTGCTTTCTATCCGTTAGATATAGATCATACGGTCTGTATTACAAGATGGCAGGCACACCATCATCGCCAACTTGTTTTTTTATAAGGGTATAGATATAGATGATAAGTTTGCTGACTGCTAAAGTAAAGTGGAATTTGTCCATGGTATGCAAGTAAATTAAGGTGATTGTTTATCATAAGGGTAAGGTTGGATGAAGGGTGATAGGAACAAATGCTCCGCCTAGAGCATGTGTGTGTGAGATGGAGTCTTAGTGTGTGTGTGGGGTGTGTGTGCGTGTGTGTGTGTGTGTGTGTGTGAGTGTGTGTGTGTGTGAGAGAGAGAGAGATGGAGTCTTAGTTTATGTGTGTGTGAGAGAGAGAGATGGAGTCTTAGTGTGTGTGGGGGGGCGTGCGTGCGTGCGTGCGTGTGTGTCTCTGTGTGTTTGTCGCGGGGTCCTCTGTGGCGGATTTAATTTAAGTGTGCATGGCTTCATCATAGAGAGGTTATGTGTATGGCAGAGGCCACCAACGATGGAGTGCGAGAGAGAAAATTCCCGTATAGAGGGAAGAGAAGGTGTGTGCGCGTGAGAGGAGTCGACCTCGAGAGAACGTGTTTGTTCGGGAGACACCGAGGAAGACTACTATATATCGATGGTGCATGTAGGCGGGAATTAAACAAAGGGATGGTCTTATT
>NC_041391.1:227043702-227096047 GCF_002162155.2 Triticum dicoccoides
AGATTGTTAAGTGTGAGTGTGTGTTTTACCCATCCAGGCGGAGGTTATGTGCACACAAGAGGAGAACGATTCGATGTGGCATTAGGATTGATGGTAATTAACTACGTATCGAGACATAGAGACCTTGAACGTGCATGTGTGAGAGGTATACATGTATACGTGGGATGTGTGTGTGTGCGCGCGCGCATGATCGAGATAAAAGAAAGAAGACATAAGTCATAAGATCAACGACATGGGAGAGACGGATCGGTATGACAATAAGCATGCATGTGAGAATGCAGGGAAGAAGGCCCGACAATTGAGTATGTGTTTTTGTCTTTAAGAGATAGTGGCGTGGGCTGGAGCATGCATCTATGGCGAGCAGAGGGAGTGAGGCACAACGATTGTGCAAAAGAGATCAACCTATAAATGCATATGTATGGAGAGACATATATAGTGTGGGTGATAGGAAGCAAGACTCCGTGCGAGAAAGAAATGTTGACGGAGAAACTACAGATAGATACAGAGATGGAGATGCTAGCTAGAGGGACATCCGCTAGTTTGGGTGTTGGAGATGACCGCCGGGTGGTTCAGAGGGTGAAGTTATATATGTGTGTGAGAGGGCACTTGACTGCATGTAGAGAGAAACATATGTAGTGTGCGTGATAGGAATCAAGAGTGAGGGCGAGAAAGAAGGTTGATGGAGAAACAGATAAATAGAAAGATAAAGATGCTAGCTAGTGTGCGCCAGAGATAGGAGTCGAGTGGATCAGAAGGCTGAGTTATGTGTGTGGGTGTGAGATAGATAGAGAGAGAGTGCATGTGAGTCGCATACAAACAGATATCAGAGAGAAATGAGATCCCGAGAGACGGAGTTTTGTGTCTGCGAGAGAAAAAGATATTTCACAACGAGAGTGATAGCTAGAGAGACATATGAGGGAATGCAAGATATCTCTAGGGAGAGAGAGTGTGTGCGAGCGACATACAAGAGAACAATGGAGAAATATGAGACCCTGGGAGACAGAGTTTGTGTTTGTGTGTGAGAAAGAGATATTTAAGAGGAAGAGTCGTAGGTTCTCATATCTAAGGAGCGAGAGACATCTCTGTATGAGGGGTGTGCGAGTGGCACACATGGGAATAGTACAGAGAAATTAGACCCCGGGAGACAATGTTTTGTGTTTGTGAGAGAGAAAGAGATTCCACATGTAGAATCATAGTTAGAGACAGATAGCAGGGAGCGAGATATACTTATAGAGAGATAGAGTGATGAAGGTCGAGGGAGAGAGTACCGTCAGTGTGTTACAAAGATAAAAGATCATTGTCGACATACAGGTAGCACGAGAGATACCTGAGAGACGATGAACGCATATAGGTCCAGAGAGATAGTCCTATATAAGCATGAGTGATAGCTATATGAGACGAATATCTGGATTAAAGGGGATTCAAATATTTAAACTGGAGATCACGCCATCGATAATATCATAACGCAAATTGGTGTATGAAACATGCATATTCATTTGAATTTGGGCACACGTGTAATGTTATATAGTTTATCAATATTGGTGATCCATAGATTCTTAAATTACAAACAATGCATGGTTTATATGCAAATAATGTCTAAACGGGATTACACTATATGTTGCATGTGCGAAACACATTATACATGTTTGAGAAGTAAAAAAACCGCATGAAACACACATTAATTGGAGACAGTTAGCAAGGAATGCATACATTGGATTTCAACATAAAGTGGTTTCAAATATTTGAAAATCCAAATTGATGGATACAACCTTATGAATCTGAGATCATGCCATTTGTAAACCATATTTATTTATAAATGGTGTTGTGCTTTTGAAAGTATATATAAAAATGATGTATATAGAATGTAATTCCAATTGAAAATGGATCCCGCCTGAAAAAATAGAATACAAACGGGATTCGAATTGAGTTGGTGCACTCTGCAAAATTTGAACGAAGCGGGGAAAGTCGTAGTAACCGCCCGAAACCAAAATCTGCGAGATGGAAATTACTACTGCCTATCCCTGCCACGCAAAGCCTATCTGCTGGATTTCTATAGGTTTCGGTAGGTTTAGGTTTGTAATTTCACCCAAATGTGACGTAACCGCCTCTCACCAGGATTCATACATGGTGGGCGCCAAAACACAGTGTGTCCTCGGCCGAAATCAACTCCCTCCCCGATTCATATTCATACACGGTGGGCGCCAAAAACAAACTCTCATTGGCAAATATTCGGTGTATGCGAGATTACCGTCCTATCCTCAACCGACTAATATTGCTGTGATGTAGGAGAAATTTGAAACGGGGGCTAAGTTTGTAAATTTCCTCGCATTTGAGACAAGCGTGCCCTGATGGTTCCCCCTTCCTCTCTACCTCCCTTTTCCCCAGTCGTACTCCGTGGGTGCCAAAACACCCTCTCCACCCCACCCTCCTCTGTCCGCCGTCGTCCGCCACCCCATCCACCGTCGTCCTCCTCCACCATACCGGAGCTGATACCCCGATGCCGCCGTCCATTACAAGAGATCGACCTCTCTCATCCACGGCTTCAGACCAGGATCCTTGCATCCCGTCCTCTCACTTCATCCCCGTCGTCGTCCACCTTCCCAGTGCCGCTCCTATGACCGTCTCGTCCACCGCGCCCTGCCGCCACTGTCTACCCTCCTAGATCTGCTTCCATGCTGCCGACAGCCATCGTTACCGCAGCACCGTCAAATTCTCAGCAGATGCGTACACGGCGCCGCACCAGAGGCGGTACTCTTTCGTATCTGCTCAAGTTATTTATCGCAGAAAGAAAATAGATCACCACTACTTTACTCTGATTTCTTGTCTTGGTTGCGAAGTTGCCTTTGTCTGGTTTGCACCTTCATATCCGCCATGGCACGCTTAACACTATACTCCCAATGCTTATGGTTTCCCCCTTTTATATTCCACACTAGTTAAATCACAGTAGACTAAATTTGAAAATCGGGTCAGTCGATTTTTCAGAGCTCACCGGAGTTCGCCGCTGCGAACGAAGGGGCTCGGGTGGTTGTGGGGCCTCGCCGAACAAAGAAAACTCGATGCGGGTGGGGGTTGGGGCGGGGGTGGGGTGGGGGTGGCGGAGGAACAAAGGAGGTGGGGGCCGTTGATCCGGCCGGTGGCCCGTGCAGTGTTCTGTATGGGAAGAATCAAAGACGAGGAAGAAGAAGGGTTAGGAGACGTAGGGTCTTCATCCAACCGCCTGAAATGGTCGAGAGATAGCTGGGAGTTGCATTCTTAATGCACTCTGGTTCATCATGTGTTGGCACTGCGCAACCAACATTTTATTATCCAAAATCTGCTAGCTCTTCTTTACCATGTTCCTCTTCCGTTCTTCTTAATATGTACTCTCTCCATTCCTAAATATAGTCTTTGTATAGATTCCACCATGGACTACATATGGAGCAAAATGAGTGAATCTACACTCTAAAATGTATCTGGATACATCTGTATGTGATCCATAGTTGAAATCTCTACCAAGACTTATATTTTGGAACGGAGGGAGTATGATAGTAGTACAATATGTTCCTTGTACTGAAGATGAGCAGGGACATTTGCAGTGTAGAGGTCTATATGGTCGGTTGTGATGGACACTTTGAGCCTCTTTGATTCGTAGGATTTTGTAAACATAGGAATAGGATTTTTAGTGACCGGCCCACTTGAATCCTATAAGAATAGCAAGGAAATGCGGGGAACTGTGTCGCCTTTGAGAGTTACACTGATATTAACAGTACCGCACCTTCACTTGAAGAGAGATGGTCTCCGAAGCCTTTCTAGCCATACCGGCAATACTAGCACATATATTCCAGCAAGTTCCACTTTGCTGATTTTTTTCTGATGCTTAAGGTTTCCCGTTATATCTACACTATGATCTGTGTAGCTGCTTTGTGTCGCACTAGCAGCAGTCCACTCTTGAAGCTAAACACCGCAATGACTTACAAAATTGGCACCAAGGCATTGAGTGCCATTCTGGATGCAATGAAACTCATACGCTCCCCACCTATTGACTCTTGTTCAGAATATGATCCTAATGACTCTTGTTCAAAATTGCCACATATAGAGAAACAACATGGAATCAAATTTCTTTGGGTGTTGTGATTCATCATGAGTGGGCAACCAACATTGTATGCAATGAAGCGGAACCTCAAGAATATGCTTCCTCTTCTGTTCTTTAACATGTTCCTCTTTGTTTATTCTATATTTAGTACATACAGTATGTTCCTTGTCAGGAAGGGGCGCAGGGACATCTGCAGTCAACAACTGATAGAGCTGGCGTGTACATGATCGATAGGCTTTCAATTACTAGCAGCAGTACAACACCGTATTTTCAATCCAGTTACACTTTCCCGATTTATATATCGTGGTTATGGTGTACCCTTGTTATGTACACTATGATCTGCCTAGTTGTTGTGTGCTCTTGTTATCATGGTTTGGCAATAAACTCTCTATACATTATGAACCTATCATCCGCCGACTATCCATACTTCTGGAGTCTATTTTTTTGTGTACTTGTGCTAGATTATATAAATACACGCACCATATTACAGCACACATGAGCTCTCTCATCAGAATCCAGTGATAGCACACAAGTGTTTACAAGGGTGCCCCTATATTAGAATATTATCTGCATTACAAAGATAATCTCACAACTACTTATGTTTTCATTGTTCTCAGATATTATACGCAATTACAGTGAATATCAGAATCCGCGCATCAGAAGAATATTGTGGAACACTGCAATGACTTACAAAATTGGCACCAAGGCATTGAGTGCCATTCTAGATGCAATGAAACTCATATGCTCCCCACCTGTTGATTCTTGTTCAGAATACCATCCTAATGACTATTCTAACCTCGAGGAGTCAAAGGCAGATGGCCTGTCCTGTTCACCCATCATGGTGCCTGTTCTAATTTGGCAAGGTTTTATTGATTGCACGTATCTTGCATATGTTGTCTTGCATTTCTTCTACTTTGTTTCACCACCATCTGCTTAGTTTACTCATCATATAACTCGAGATGCCATGCCCATCCATTATCAATACATATTCCATCTGTCATCATACCATGTTTATCCTCTCAAATGTTGTTCTTGTGCATCAGACATCAAAAAGGAAGAGGGTGATTGCCGAACCTGAAGGAGTACCAGCAAAGTCCTTGAAAAACGTGGTGGTGCCGGAGAAATCAGACAGCGCCCCACTTATATTAGCTGTACAACCAGTGACACAAAACGTAGGACCGACTCCAACAGACTGTACCCATACTTCACTGGCCACACCACTAGCCCCACCACACAGGACCTGCACTCCAGCAAAAGGTATACCGATTTCATTTGCCATAGCACCAGCTGTACCATAGAAAAATCCCACTCCAGCAAAAAGTACAGCAAGTCCACCGGCCGAAGACCTATCCCAACTGCAGAGATGGCCAATTCCTGCAGATTCCACCGGCCGAAGACCTATTCCCAGTTTAAATGACAATGCTTTCAATATTGTTAGGGACTACGTGCATATATTCCCATCATGGGAAGATTATAGTGAAGACAAACACCATTTTCACATCTTCCTGTCCAACTTACGTGTAGGTGCTATTATTCATGGTTATTATTTTCCTGTTTTCTGCTGATTGAACACATCAATGATTTACATTACATTGTTGTAACTAGGCGAGGGTCAATCTGGATAGTCATGACGAGCAAAGCTTTCTTGTGCTTTTCAAGGAAGCATTGCAGCAGTATCGGTGTTACCTGAGGAAATCACACTTTGATGGCAAGTCTATAAACGAATTTCTGGTGAAGTCTCCTGTGCTAAATTTAGAAGACATTGAAAGGAAAAACCTTGTTATGCACTGGTCTCGTTCCCAGGATGAGGTATTGTCTATGAAATCACATGACAATTTGAACTTCTACTTTTCCACATGTGCCTTACGGATCTTTTTTGCAGGAAATCTGCTCGAAGAAGAATTCCGGTTTGAAAAGAACGACAGGATATCGCAAATATGCTGCCCGCTGCTTTGCTGTTGTTAGTACCTGTTGTCCTGTATCACTGTACTTGCATACATACCTGGTTCATTATGTGACAGCAGTATGCATGATAACTTGCTTATCAATTGTTCACTCAAAATTGTCTGATCTGTATGAATGGTTACATTAGTGTAGAATATATCCAATGCCAATGAATTTTTTTATCTCTGCATTGTTCTTGTAAGTACATGCTGTCCTTTATCGGTGTACTTATATTGACAGGTAGTTGTTCATGTACCATCACTCTGCAGCTTATTTTCCTTTGCCCTCCATTTTCTACACATTAGATCTATATTTACTCTTACCATAAGGTTGGTACTGAAGAAGTTTAGCTGTGCATTACTCATGGTTGTGCCTTTTACCTGTATCGCTGCACATACATTTATAGCTACTTGGTTATGTAGCATCACTCTTTATCTTATCTTAAATATTCTCCATTTTTTCCGTATATTATCACATCTATATTTACTCTTAACAAAATGTAGAATAAAGGCAATGCTTATGAAGAAGATTTTGTGGTAAACTTCTTGAATTGCCCCCCCCCCATCAGCATGGACAAGGGCTTTATAGAGCCTGTCTTCACTAGTAATGTAAGTTTGTCCTTCTCAAGCCTTCAAACTTTGTTGTGTATATTTGGTTAGGCATGACTGCAACAGCTGTTTATTTTTGGTGTTTGCATCAAATTTCATGTTTAAAGTTTATTATGTTGTTCATAAACAAAAGTTTGTCCTTCTCAATTTAAGTTTTCAGTTGTACAACCAAGTTCCTTCTTCATACCATGTAAATTAAACTATACAGAGCAAGTGATATTCTTTTGCACTACATGTATGCTTCTATTCTTCATCCGTAATCCAGTGGTGTGGTGAACCTACCCACTACAACACAATGTCATATTCTGCAATGTCTTAACTATGAACAATGTAATATCATTCTACTATTATTTAAACCATCTCTTTATTTGCCAATATGAAATGGGATAAATTGACAGCACACTAATCATTGATACTTATGAGTTCTTGGGGTGTAATCCGGTGGTGTCGTGAAGCTGCCAACTCCTTCACAATGTCATTTCCTGCCATGTCCTGACCTGAACAATACCATATTGTGTTAATGCAATTTTAAACTATGTCACTTTATTCGCTAGTAAGAAATGTGATGAATTGTCGGCACTGATACTTTTATGTGAAAAAACTGTCATCTGTCTGCTTGTTTATCTTTCAGAGTGAGGAAGATATAAGTGTTGAACAAGCGCAGTCTCATCATCTTGCTTAGCTGCTTGCGTTGCAGCTCCCCAACAGGGCTAACCTTTCTTGAACTCTATTGAAGTGTTATCGGTTTTGTATATTATTTTGTCGGCGTGTTTATTTGCATTGGTGGCGATCATTGATGCCCAGTGTATGTAATCTGCTGTCTGCTTGTGCTTTATTATCATAGTGGCGAACTTTGATGCCTAGTGGATGTAATATGCCGTAATTTCTTTATTGTATAGTCTAGGTTTTTTCTTATTCATGATGCTGCAGTTATTTTACTGTATATATGTCCTGTCTTCGCAGTAAACCGGCCAAACCATAAAATTACGGTACATAATCGGGCCAACATGCAATCACGATGTATGATCCGCATCATGGGCCCCGTCATCTTGGTCCGTTAAAAGGCCAAAAGTAAACTGGCCCACTAGTAGATTTGGGCCTTTAATAGGCCGAGTAACCCCCGGCCCTCTTTTCGCAAGAAAACTCAATGGGCTTTTAGGAGGCTGAGAAGTAGGTTGGGCCTGAAACGTGTCGAACAGCTCACGGGCCGGCAGCAGCCTGAAATGGACCCCGACCCATGATTGTGCGAATCAAATCACGGGCTTTTAACAGGCCAAAATTGTCTCGGTCCTTGTTTGGCCCAATCAGATATCGGTTGCGAGCAGGCCGGATGCAAACCGGGCCGTAGTTAGGCCCAACTATATGACGGGCTTTTAACATGCCGAAATTAATATTCGGCCAAAATGTTAAACGGGCACTTAACATGCGAAAACTAATATCAAGCCGAATTACTAAATTGGCTTTTAGCCAGTGGGCCCAAAAGCATAGCGTCCAGTTGACGGACCGAATCTAATATGGGCCATAATTTAGCCCAAAGCCTCTTAAAGGGCCAGACCTGATTTGGGCCGTAATTTGGCCCAGAACATGGTAGGCTTTTAACGGGCCGGATCTCATATGGGCCATTATTAGGCCCGGAACATGGCAGGCCATTGATGGACCGGATCAAATATGGGCCGACATTTGGCCCAAAACATGGCAGCCAGTTAATGGGCCGGCCTACTAGGGTCCTCAAAATCTTGTGGGCCTACAGCTGGGCCGGCCAATTCATGTCGGTGAAATCTCGTGGGCATTTAGTTGGGCCCACCCATTATGATCCGCAAGAATCTTGTGGGCCTTTACCTGGGCTGGCCCATTATGGCACACAAAAATCTTGTGGGCCTTTACCTTGGCCGGCCCATTTTAGCCCGCAAAATCTTGTGGGCCTTTAGCTGGGCCAGCCCATTATGGTCCACAAAATCTCGTGGGCCTTCAGCTGGGCCGGCCCATTATGGTCCGCAAAATCTTGTGGGCCTTTAGTTGGGCTAGCCCATTTAAACTTGATGGGCCAGTCCACATGTTAACATATCATCGGCGCGTCTCGCCCATTGGATGAGTGACACCTATGCCAACGCGGACCTAACACGTGTCTCCTCCAGCCAATGATGATTTTACACATGGAAAATCCCCATTGGTTGGGGCTGTTAACGGGTTATCGGATCCAAAACCCGACCCGATAGCTTAATGGCGTTCCGTTACGGTGGATGCCACGTGTCGGTCACCCTTGACGAAAGCACTTCTGTGACGCGTGATTTATTGTCATGGAAGTGGACACTTCCGTGATGATAATTTTGGTAATGTCATGGAACACTTCTACGACATCACAGGTATGACTATCTTGATTCTGTCATAAAATCGTCATGGATGTACATGCATGAGAAAAAACGCGACCTACCATGACAAACACGTATCATCACGGAAGTGTATTTTTTTTGTAGTGCCTCATCGCCGCCAACGGAGTGCCGGCGCGCCCTCTCGCCATAGCAGAAGAAAGGAAGGAGCCAAGGTGGAAGGAGATGAGTGATGAAATATTAAGGGGTTCCATCCCCTCCCCTTCTTATAAAGGGGCGGGGCCGAGGCTCGGCCGCCCCACTTAACCAGTCCGACCACCAGGGGAGCAGGGAATTGAGACCGACCCGCTGCTCCAATCGGCAACGACCCGATTCCTCGCCTCGTAATTCAAGGCCCATGCCCCCCGCGTCCACCGCCTACCATCTTCGAGGCATGGGGGACACGTGGAGAGCAAGCCAAAATCGAGGAGACGAGTGAGGCGACCGTTTTCCACCCCGTGATCATGGGGCACGGGCGCCTTGAAGGCCATGACTCGAGTCCACTTAGTAAATGAGCCGCGCCCCTGTGTTTTCCTCTTTTTATGGGGAAGGCACAAGCCGCCTCTTTACTATGATGTGTCGCATGAGGGCAGACCGCCCCACACATGACCCCCATGTCACGCATGACCCCCACGTCTCGCATTCAACGCGGGTCGTGGGGAAGCGCAACGAGCAAGGGAGTTACTTTGGTAAAAACTCCGCCGCACGCGTGCCCACACACCATTCTGGGCCTGGCCCAATAACGCCCCACGCTTATATGTGGCGTAGGCCCGGGGGCTCCTGTGAGTGTACAAAAGTAGGGGTCCCTTTTTGGACCCCTTTACTTGTGCGCAGGCAGTCGCAGCCCCACGCCCTAGGCCATGCTTGGCGGGGTAGAGGAAGCAAAGGCACGCGACGACTAGACCAACACCAAGCCGGAAACACAAAGAGTAGAAGGGCGAGGTGGACTCCCCCGGTAAGGCCCTTCTCGGGGCAGCCTCCACAGCCCCGGCAAGAGCCTTGCCGGGGCAACTTGTCCAACGCCAGCAGGGCTGCCACCCTTGATCCTGAGAGTTCCGACGCCCTCATACCACATTGGAACCATGGCTTGGGAAGCGCCTTCATGGTGGTATGCAGATATTTGTGAAGACCAGAAGCATACAAGACTAGATGAATAACCAGAAGACGAAGATCCTCGGAAAAATCCTTGCCAAGGATACCCACGAGACCCCCGGCAAGCCCCTTGCCGGGGACGACCATGATGCCACGGCAAGACCCTTGCCGGGGCCCCGGCAAGACTCTTGCCGAAGACATCCACGGGGCCGTAGCCAGGCCCACATTTGCCAAGACTCCGCTGCCGTTCCCGTTTAGCTGCCAGCCTACCAACTAGGCGAGCACCTGCGTGGCGACGTCCGGCCTCTAGGCCAACTCAGCAAGCACCTGCGTGGTGGCATGCAGATCCTCGTGAAGGCTCTGCCACCACACCAACTCAGTAGCCAGATAGCTAGGTGGCACTACCCGCCTTGTCAGTTCGGACGTGCGTTGAAGCTAGGCGAGGCGGTGACAGCTGGTACGAGCTTCTGTCGGATGTTGGGTTTCGGCAGACCCTTAAGGTTTGAACTCTAGGGTGCGCACGAAGATCTCTCCCCTACCGATTGTCTCGTGAGATCTAGGCTAAAAACGATGAACAACACGAGGGACACAAGATTTATACTGGTTCGGGCCACCGTTGTGGTGTAATACCCTACTCCAGTGTGTGGTGTGGTGGATTGCCTCAGGGGCTGATGATGAACAGTACAAGGGAAGAACAGCCTCGCGAGAGGTGTTCTTGAGCTGATGCGATGAACTGCTTGGGTGAGTTCGATCGCCTATCTCTCTAATGAGCTCTCGATGAGTCCCAAAACTCGGATCCCCTCTACTATGGTGGCTAGTCCTATTTATAGAGGCCCTGGGCCTCTTCCCAAATATTGAGCGGGAAGGGCGCCAACAATGGCCATTTCGATGGGGAACATCTAGTACAAGTCATCCTGACTAAAGTTGGTCTTCGGCTGCCAAAAGCACCGGTGATGACGCCGTCTTGGGCTCCATGGTGACCTCAGTCCTGCCGCTCTGCTGGTCTTGGTCTCGTTGCACTGAAATGGCAACCTTTGCCTGATGCCTCGATACTCCGTGCCTGCGCTTGCTCCCTTTGCACCAAAGAGGAAACAAGGACAATGCGCAGGACGGCGCCCGCCTGGCGCCCGCCTGGTCTCGATCGTCATGGCTTGCGTCACGACCACCTCGCGAGGTACCCTGCCTTGATCTCTCCGCCTCCTCGCGAGCCTTCCTGGCGAGGCCGTTCCTGAGGAAGCCTTGTGCCGTCCGCCCCACGAGGCTTGGCCCCTTGCAAGGGTCTTGAGTCTTGTGCTGATGAAGATGGGCCGTACTGGGCCTCCACTTGAGCCACGCCGCAGGCCGTAGGCAGGCAAGTCTGGGGACCCCCATTCCCAGAATGCCGACAGTAGCCCCCGGGCCCAAGGCGCGCTCGGACTTGGCTTAGCGGAGAAGTGAAGGGGCAAGTGCGGAGCGCCACGGGCCCCATCAGCCTGCGGCCTTGGGCGCCGTGCGGCGGTTGATTGGACGTGGGCGTCTCCGCTTCCCCATGTTGCCTCGGCAATCGCTTGACTTGACAAGTCCCTGCATGCAAAAATGGGTCATGATTACCTGAGATCGTGGTGGCCGACGGTTGGCCTCCTCCGGACTATAAGTACGGACGGGCGAGAGCCCCCGTAGTCCATCCCTTCTTGCTACTCTCTTTCTTCTTCTTCCTCGCCCTTGCTCCACCTTATGCCAATGGCGTCGATCCACCGGTTTTATGCGGAAGAGAAGGGAAAGGCCCCCCGAGAGGGTCCCAACCCGCTTCCGCCGAAGAAACGGCCTATCCCCGGCCACCGCGACATAGTCGCTTGGCAGGGGTTGTCGCGGCCCTAGTACGAGCGGCCGCCACCTGGGTTTCCTCCGCCCTTGTACGCCCGCATTGAGGGCCCTGGAGAAGAAGTCGCCGAACGACATCGCCGGCGCCGCGGGCGACGCCGGCGAGTCATGGCAGTACGTGTTGTCACACCCGGAGTCCATGCCGAGAGCTCTTCTCGCGAGCATGTTCTCCATGCCGCCATGCCTCCTCGATCTTGGATTCGCCTTCCTCCCTCCTTCGCCTTCGAGATGCTGCCGAGTGGATCTCTGGAGCTCTAGCTGCAGCATGCTGACTGCGGCACCCTTGCGACCGGAGCGGAGGTTGCGGTCGTTGTTCCGGGCAAGGTCTACATGACCCGAGGCTGGGGCGAGATCGCCCGGGTCTGCCGGACAGGGGGTGCTCTTGTAATTCATCTTCAATACGATGGTGCCTCCTTGATGTTCTTCAAGGTCTTCGACGCGGAAGGACATCGGCTGGAGTGCTGCCCCAAGGAAAGCGGCCGAGGAATCGACGTGGCGAGGGCCAGGCCTGCGCATCGCTTCCCCAGCAGTTCCTCAAGCAGCAGCGGAGGAGACGGGGAATCCAGCAACTCCGCCGAGCTTCACATGACCCCGGAGACGAGCGACGACAGCTATGAGCACCCGAGCTCGCGTCGCGCTCGGCTGCATCTGGCCGTCGATGCAGCTGATCTGAATGGAGTTGGTGCCGATGCCTGGCGGCCCACTATTGATGATGGCGTCTCCTCTGGAGGCGCGCGTAGTTAACGCTCCCTAGGATTACCACCTTTTGTTCCCTGCGAGGAATCAAAGTAACACCCCGCGGGGGTATGCAAGGCGCCTGCCATGTCTTTTGTGAACATGATACCATTATTATGGATTGAAGCGAGGTGCGTGTCCTGTTCCGGCTTGGCCCCCCTTTCTTTCCTCACGAGGGCTTGGTGCTCTACGCTGACAGGTCCCGGTCCCCAGGCAAGCTTCAGCCGTCGCTGGTATGCCATGTCGCGATACCGTGGTCAAGGCCAGGAGGTGAGCGGCCCGAGGTCCAGTAAGAGCCCCTGAGTCGCGATGCTCAGGAGGTCCCCCTTAGAGCTCAAGCAGCCTCCGCTGGGAGAGAAAGGAAGGCAGCGTCGCCGTGACAGAGCTGCACTAGTCGTGGGATTAGCGTCGCGTTGATTTAGGTTTTTCTGAAGCGCGACTTATCTCATGAGCTTGGAGTAGTTCTTCGGCGAGGTGCCAGGCCTGCGCGCCGGCAGCTGGGGTGTTGCTGGGTCGGGTCCTCGTGAGCTTCTGCCCTCTTCCCCGCACTCTCCTTCATGCTCTATGTCCTCAGGTCCTGGCCCTCGAGCGAGCTCAGCCGCCTCTGGTTTGACAGGTCGCGATGCCGTGGGTCAAGGACAGGGGTGAGGGCTGGAGAGCCAGTAAGAGCCCGTGAGTCGCGATGCTCAGGCACCCCCCCTTTAACGTGCAAGCGGATCATGCAGGAGTGAGAGAGAGGGAGCTCACGATGCCCCTCCCCACGTATATCCCTTGAGTGGATCCTGCACACCAACACGAGGAAAGCAAGGCCTGCCATTACGGTTGCCAACCAGCCATTGGTTGCTCCGAGGGAGTGATTGAGGCACTGAGGGCCTGGTGAGGTAGCTCATTTGCGGGGCTGCCGCTGCCAGAGCTCGACCACTCAGATTTGTCAACATTGCAGGGACAGACCCATGCGCAAGCGCCATGCTAGAGCGAGCAGCTCCAAAAGTAGGTGTCAATCGAGCAGGCGATTATCTCAAGCAGGTTAGGCATGAAGAAGCAAATCAACTTAGATAGATGCAGAGAAAAGCAAATGCCACTGGGTCTGGCCCGAGTGGCTTGGGGATGATGCAGCCTGAGGGGCGCCCCCAACAAGGTAAGCTGAAGACAAAAGCAAAACGGATACATGTCGTGGGGATGGACCCACGCGACCTGGGAATGATGCAGCCCGGAGGGCACTCCTAGCTGACACGAAACTTGAAAGAAGTCACCTAATACCATTGCAGTGCGAGGGTCAGAGTAGCTGACGATGCGAGGTGAAGAAGCCAATCCTCACAAGTCCTCGGGGCTCTGAGCCTAGGGAGGCTCGCGAGGTCCGGGCGGCTTGGTGAGGTCCATCTCCATATCCTCCAGGTACGCGCGATGCTTGGCCACCTGAGCTTCCAGAATGCTTCTCATCAGGTGCTGGTAGGCTGCAACCGTGTTCGGCAGGCCAAAGGGCATGCGAACGTAGCTGTGCGGTGGACCCGTGCAACGCCACACGCGCGAAGGCCAGAAGCACTCCTGAGATGTGACTCGATTGAGCCCTGGGTAGTCGACACAGATGCGCAGCCCGCCATCTTCGCCTGGATGGGGAGCTATACCGGGCAGGCGGCGGTTGCCACGCATGACTCTTGATTCCTGTAATTCCTGAGCGACCTTGGTGAAGAACTCCTGAGGGTCAGACCCTCCTTGCCTTACGCCTTCCTGAGGGAAACGTGCCGTGAAGCACACCTCCAAGTGGTGCCCGAGCGCCTCCCTCGTGATCTTGGGCAAGTCGGTGGCTCCCTAGGAGAGAGCCCCCGAGCCCTGCCCGAGGAGGGCGCCGGGCGCGCCTTCCTATGCGATGGAGGGTGGCGCCCCATGGATGGGCGCATGTGCGGACGTGACGCCTCCGGAGGAGCCTTCCTCCTGAGGCCTTGAACCTGGTGATGTCTTCTTCTTCTTGGGAGCTGCTTCAGGAAGATTTTCATTCTTGCTGTCTGGGTCCTTGATTGACGCGGCTTGAAAGGCGCGCTCGAGGTAGCATACCGCATCTTTCTCTTCGCAGGGGACCGTGATGACCCCGCCACTTCCTGGCATCTTGAGGACATTGTAGCCATGGTGAGTCACTGCCATGAACTTAGCTAGGGCTAGATACCCGAGGATGGCATTGTATGGCAGACGAATGTGGGCGACATCAAAGTCAATGAGCTCGGTGCGGTAGTTGTTGCACTGTCCAAAGGTGATAGGAAGGCAGACTTGCCCTATTGGGACAGTGGAACCATCAGTGACTCCTGAGAAGGGCTTGGTTGGTTGAAGCTGATCGTATGGCACTTCAAGATTGTTGAACGTCTTGAAGGACAAGATGTTGAGCCCTACTCCGCCGTCGATGAGGGTCCTGGTAACTTGCACGTTGCTGATGATTGGGGAGCAGAGCATCGGGAGGACACCGGCCGTTCCCGCGCACTTGAGCTGATCCACTGAGCTGAACATGGTGGCGCATGTTGACCACCTGAGAGGGTGCATGGCCTCAAGCTTGGGGAGGACTGCATTCACCTCGCGAGAAAACTGCTTGAAGATGCGCTGAGAGGCTGGGGCCTGGGCGTCGCCCAAGATGCAAGCGATTGCACGAGGCTCCTAGAAGCCCCCAGCCCCCTCATCCTGATGATGGTCTTCATTCCTTCTTGGTGGTGGCGGCAGAGGAGGCAGTCCTGCATTGCCTTGCGGGCGATCCTCACGAGGCTGATCTCTCCAAGCTCCCTCGCGAGGCTGGTCCTGCCAGCGGTCCTCGCGAGGCCGGTCACGCCACCCTTGGCAAGGGCCACGGTCGTCCCATCGTCCTCCACCTCTTGCTCCGCCTCGGCCGTAGCCCCGATCTTTGTGTTCGGGGCGTCGACCGACACGGCCTTCTCGCACGGCCCTGAGTTCTTGGCATTCGTTGGTGTTGTAGGTGTGGAGATCGTGGTACACACAGTACCGGCTACCCTTGGACGATTTTGGCTGGTCCCTGCCACGCTTTGTGTCCGGCTCTGCTGCGAGCGCAGCTACTCCCTTGCGCTTCATATCCTTGGCCTTGGCTTTCTTCTCTTCTGGGTCTGCTGCTAGGAGCATGAGAAGGGAGAGGCGCCCTTCCTCAGCCCTCGCGCACTTGGTCGCCAGGTTGAACAGCTCCAGAGACGTACACACGTCTTCGTGGATCACCAGCTCCTCCTTCACCTTGACGTCGCGGACGCCATCAAAAAATGTAGAGATGATGGCCTCCTCAGTCACCCTCGGGATCTTGAGGCCAGCTTTGTTGAAGCGCTGAATGTACTTTTGCAAGGTCTCTCCGGGCTTCTGCTTGATGTGCCGTAGGTCACCCACGGCCGGTGGACGGTCGCGAGTGCCCTGGAAGTTGGCGATGAAGAGAGTGCACATCTCGTCCCAGGAGGAGATCGTGCCGGGAGGCAGGTTCAGGAGCCAGGTGTGGGCACCATCCTTGAGCGTCATGGGAAACCAATTCGCCATGACATTGTCATCCCCGTTGGTGGCTTCAATCCCCAACTCATAGAGCTGCAGGAACTCCGCGGGGTCTGCAGTGCCGTCGTAGCGGGGAGGCAGGTCCGGTTTGAACTTTCCCGGCCAGGCGACACTGCGCAGCTCGGTGGTGAAGGCGCGGCAGCCTGCGGTAACCACCAGAGCTCTCTGCTGATACAGGGCTTGCTCATGGAGATTCCCACGCGCCACTGCCTGAAGCAGCGCGGTGTCTGGACGTGCCGGCGTAGGGCCGCGGTCGTGGCGCACCGGTGCCAGGAGCACGCACGCTGTCGGGGGTTGGGTGCGACATATGCCAAAGGATGGCTTATCATGGTGGGGGCGAGTAGAACGTCGTCGGTGCCTGGAAACGGGATGAGGCGTAGGCATGCACGCCGGCGAATCTTACCCAGCTTCGGGGCTCTCCGGGGAGATAACACCCCTACTGCTGCTCTGCGGGGTCTCCGCATGATCGCTAAAGCAAAGTGACTACAATGGTGCTCCTGGAGCTGTATTGGGAGGCGGGAGAGAGCAAGGCTAGTTCTCTCCTCCCTTTGCTATCTGGTCTATCTCTCTCAAGGTCCGAACCATGGGTGCCCCGGGGGGTTTATATAGGCCTACCCCCCGGGGGTACAATGGTAATCCGGCTGGGCGCGGGCCCCAGTCGTCTGTCTCTCATACCGCCGTCCTTTCCGCCGGCTTCTGGGGCCCGCCGACTGGTGGGTCCCGCGGACAGGCCTGACACTGTGCGACGCTCCTGATGACGCAGGCTTGGTCATTGGGTCGTGGCAACAGTGCCGCCATCTATCGGGCGATCACTGTCGCCATTCCCAATCCTATCTGGTTAATGGCTTGTGGGGCCCTGGAGGTGAGGCGGCCGACTCCAGGGAGGCCGACTCCCCACAGGGCCGTCTTGGGGGCGCTAAGGCCGCCTTCGGTCCACTCACTGATAGGCGGCCCCGTGGTCTTCGGGCCGTACAGGCCGGCGTCATGGGTACAGTGCGTCGCGCACTGTGGCTGAGGTCAGGGCAGGCATGACAACAGTGCCGCGCCTCGCCGGAGATCTTCGAGCGACACGGCTCACTGTAGCCATGCCGGCCCCTCGTAGGCAGGGGGAACAGCCACGTCGTGACCGTACCCTGCATCGGGCTTCGTGAGGAGTCGCGGGCCGACTCCCATAGTCGGCCTCTCTGGAGGTCGCCAGCTTGGAGTCGGCTTATCTTGAAGTCGCCGTCTGGGAGTCGGCTTGTCTTGGAGTCGCCGTCTGGGACTCGGCTTGAGGGGCGCGACCTGCCCCGATGTCTTGAAAGATCCTGGGACCTGGGTTAGCCTACCCGTGGCCCATTACTCCGACAGTAGTCCCAGAAGCTGGTGGAGCCCCGCGGACACCGCCTTGTGGGGCTTCATCAGTTTCAGCCTTCCCCGTGCAGACTCTGGTACTCGGGTGCTGTCTTCTCTTCGGCCGACTTGTCGAAAGTCGGATCTTCTTGCAAGGGACCGCGGCTAAAAAGCCGCGGCGGGAAACCAGGCGGCGTGCCTGATACGCTTCCCCGCTGCCATCGAGGCAGCCCTATTGCGTGACGCCACGTGGAGAGGACAGTCTGTCGGCCCACGCGCGCGACGGGACGGGCCGTTAGGCGGGGCCCGCCACTACCGTGCCTCGGCATACGAATGGATCCGTTGTGGCCGTGGACGGTTAGTTTCCCCCACGTTGTTACTGCGCGCAGTAACTTCGTGGGGTAGATCATGGGCGGCATGGGGCATCATGCGCAGTTAATCCCATGCCCGCCCCCTCGGCTCCTCAGCCCACAGGGCTATAAATAGGCGGGGAGGAGCGGGGCGGCACCGCACGCGCACCCTTCTCCCCCACTCTCCCGCCTCATCTTGCCTTCTCTTCCTCCTGACCCCGCCGTCGAGCGAGAACTCTCCTCACCGCGGTGATGAGCTCTTCTTCCGCCGTGGCCCCTGCCGTGCGCTCCGGTGTATGGGACGGCTCGGAGGTGGAGGAGGAACACATCGAGTTCCTTCGCCAAACCCGCCGTCTCCCCAGCGCGGACCTCGTGCGCACCCGCCCTACGCCGGCGGGTGAGACCCGACCGGCGCCAGAGGAGGGAGAGCGGGTCATCTTCTGCTCGCACCTCATGCGCGGCCTGGGGCTGCCGGCGAGCGGTTTCTTCCACTCGTTCTTGGAGTTTCACAGCCTTCAACCACACCACCTTACTCCAAATACGGTGGTGTTGCTCTCCGCCTTCGCCACTCTGTGCGAAGGTTTCCTCGGCGTTCTCCCCACCCTCGAGTTGTGGGGAGAATTCTTCTCTTTGAAGCTCGGCACGCAAGTCGCCGGCATTCCGGCTCAGTGCGGCACCTACGTCGCGGTGCGGCGCTCGACAGCCGACAACCCCTTTCCTCCCATCTCGCTGATAAAGTCGGTGAAGATGTGGCAGCGCTCATACTTCTATGTGAAGAACCTCTCCACCGACGGCGACTGGGTCAACCTGCCACCCTTCAACGCTGCCCCCCTAACTGGGAGGCTCCCCAGCTGGTCTCACCGAGCCAGGTCGCTGACTCCCTCCGGAGCCGCCACCGTAGCGCGACTCCGAGTCTTGCTCTAGTCAGAGGGACTCGTCGGATCCGACCTTCTGGCCGCCTTCGTGGCGCGCCGAGTCCTCCCGCTCCAAGGCCGGCCTCACCTGATCTGTCAAATGAGCGGCCTCCGAGACCCAAGTTGGATGATCACCAAGGAGATGCCCCGCAAGGAGGTGGCGAGCTTGGTGAACCATATCGCACACTGCGAGTTCACAGAGGACTGGCAATTCGGCAAGGAGCCGTATTCGCGTGACAACCCCCCACCAGTGGTAAGTCACATCTCCCTGTAGTTTTGTCTTCTTTTCGGCCGACTCCGGCTTCTAACTCTTGTTGGTTTCTTCTGGCTAGAACCCCCTCATGGAGCCTGCCGCCGGCGCCACGAGACAGCCCCGCGAGTATGTCCCTGATCGCGCAGACAGCGACGTCGATGACCCCGACTTGGAGGCGGCGGCGTTGGAAGCCGACACCGAAGGCGGCGGAGAAGGGGCAGACGGCGGCTTTAGGCCCTCGGCCACCTTCGCCGATTGGCCTGATGACGATGTTGACGGGGAAGTCGCCCCGCGCCACCAGCCAAGAGCCGGCCTGGCCAGCCAAGGCGTCACGCCGGGCCGAGTGCGCCTGGCGGTAAATTGAAGAAGCTCAAAGGGCGGCCGCCGCGACGAAACGGGAGGAGGCGGCCGCGAAGGCCAACCGCTTCCGAAGGGAAGTGAGGAGGCCGCCGCTAGTCTCAGCGTAAGTCTTCGTGCTCTTTATTTCTTTCGTTGAATCTTGCCCGAGTTTTCCTTTATTCTCCCTCCGTTCTTCTTCAGGGCCCCCCTCTCCCTCGAGGGGGTCGCCGTTCCTTCCGTCATGGGGTCGGTAGAGACATCCGCCAACACTCGGTGGGCCAATCCTGTCGCTGACCTCCGGGAGGCGACGGAGCGGAATGCGCAGGAGAAGCGCGACGAGGAGGAGGCTGACCGCCTGGAGAAGGCGCAGGCCGAGAAGGCGGCCGCCAATGCCCAAAAGAAGCTGGAGGATGCCGAAGCGCCCTTGCGGCAAAACGGCGTGCTGAGGAGGCCGCGCGTCGCTGATCGGCGATGCTCGTCCCCCCATTGTCGTCGGCGCCGCCGCCTCCGGAGTTCACGGGGCAGACCGGAGAGGTCGGCACCGAAAACCCCCTCGTGGAGGAGGGCGGCGCGGCTTCTAGTTCGGACACCCTCGTGCCGCCTCCGCCGCCTCCGCCACCATCTGGGAGACCGCACGGCAAACAGCCGGTGGGCCAGTCGGAGCCGCTGACCGTGGACGAGGCCGAGGCGCGGCTGCTTCTTCAAGTCGCCACGCCGGTGCGCCGCCGTCTTGAGAGGGCGACCTCGGCGCCGCGACCTCGGTAAACCGGCACTGCCAGCTCGGCGACCCTGGACGTCGAGGCCTCCAGTGCCACGCCCACCGGGTGGTTGCGCAGAGGCGGCACCGGACCGCTGAACCAAGCGCTCCTGGATGTCCAGGCAAAGCTGCGCGCTAAAAGCGACGCCCTTCAAGTCTGCACCAGGGCGCATCTGGCTGCGCGGACGTCTGTCCGAGTACGTTTTCTTCTTCTTTCTGATTCTTGTTTTTCTCTGTGGGGGCGCGCCAGCACACCCACTGGGTGTAGTCCCCGAGTTCCGGGTCGGCTGCTGAGCAGGCGGTTTGGAACTCCCTCTGGCGAGTTCCGAATACTGACTTTGTTTTCATTGCTTTTTGTAGGAGTATCATAATCTCCGCACCACTGCCTTCAACCGTAATGTTGAGGAGTTGAACAAGCAGACCACCGACTTGGCGGAAAGCCGGGGTAAGCTCTTTTCTTCCTTCTTCGCGGGGGCGCGCTGGCGCACCCGCGGGCTGTAGTCCCCGAGATTCGGGCCGACTGCTGAGCAGTCGGGCTGGATCTCCCCGGCGATCCACTTTATTGACGACTTGCTTGTCTCCTCCTCGTTCTTCAGGTGCCAACGCCGCTCTTCAGGAGCAGCTGGGCGAGGCCAACACTACTCGGCGTGCCAAGGAGGAAGAGTGCGGCAAGCTCGCCAAAGAGCGTGACCTGCTGGCGGCGCAGCTGGCCGAGCAGAAGGAGCTGCTCCAGAAGGCACAAGACGAGGCCAAGACGCGGGAGGCCGCTCTCATGGCCGAGTTCGAGAGCGAGCGCTTCGCCTGGACCGATAGGGAGGCGATGGTGACTTCCGGCTACCACGAGATCGAGGACATCGTTGATGGTAATTTTCTTTCATTTCTTCGGGCTTCCGACTATGTGTCAGGCCGACTTCTGATTTTTCGACTTTCTTCTTTTTTGTCTTGGTAGACTTCTTTCCTGGTCATTCACAGGCAGTCCCTCTGGCCATCGAGGCTGCTCGGGAGGCGCGAAGGGCGAAGGGTGAGGAGATCGCCGCTAATGCCCCCCGAACCATCGACGAGCAGCTCCTGAGCATTGAAGCCCGTCTTCGTCCGGCTCACCGGCTGCTGCGCCGGCTTCAGCGTGCCAGCGGCCAGGCGGTTGCCGCCCTGTGGCTGGACATGCCGGCTCTGCGCACCGCCAGTCGGACCGCCGACTGGCTGGAAGTCGCCGCCGGTCGTCTTGAGGCTTGGAAGGGCTCCTCGGCCCGGGCCGGAGCACGCCGGGCCTTGGAGTTCGTCAAGGCGTGGTACCCGGGGCTGGACCTGGACCGTCTGGCCGCGTTCCGGTCAGAAGCCCAGGCCGAGCTGGAAGCCGTGGAGGGCGCCCTTGTCGAGCGCGGCGGCCATCGCCGAGTACACGGACACCAATGTCTTCGTGCCCGAGCGGGCTGAAGGAAGCGAGGAAGTGCTGCCAGACTGGTTTGGGATGAACCAGGAGTATGGCGAAGACTCGGCGGAGGTGATCGACTCCAGCGCCGAGGAGGAGGACGAGGCGGAGGACGGAGGCGAGGCGGAGGCGCCAGAAGACAGAGCAGGCAGCCAGCCTCAGCTCAATCGCGCCTCCAGCAACGAGCCGCATGGAGACAAGGCGACTGCCGCCGGAGGCGACCAAACCGAGACCGCCCAGCTGACTGCCCCGGCGCCCGACACCGCCATCTCCTCCGATCCTTCGGCCCCGGAGACCACCTCCTAGGCTGCTTTTTCCGCTTCTGTTTTATCTGTCTTTAGTAATCTTTTGAACATCTATTAGATTCGAACAGTTCCACCCGCGGGGTGTATCTTGAACTTCTATTCGAAGACTCGGCCAAGGGCCTATGTAAATATTTATCCGATTTCCGCCTTTCCTTGCTTATTGCTCCTTAGGCTTTTTCCTTTGCCGCCTTCTTTTAGTTGCTGCCTTGCCAGCTGGGCAGCCGCTCTGCGGACTGTCGCTGGGTCAAGTGCTTGGCTACTTCGGGAAGGCAAGTACTTGGTCGTTTAGAGTTTCTTTAGCAAGTCGGCTAGAAAGCGACAGGACGACTATCCAAGAGCCGACCGTCTTTGATAGAAGCTAAGACGGCGAGCCGACTAAGCAAGAACGGGCGCACACACGAAAAAATGGCTAAGGAGCTAAAGCGTATGCATAGCTCAAGCCGGCTCCCAGCCTCTCTCTACAGAGCCGACTCATAAGTAGTCGGCTCTGCGAGCTGCGGCTTTCGACAGGAGACGGCTTGAGCACAACACATTACTTGTCCGACTGCAGGAAGCATTTCATAGCGCAAGACGACAAGTCCCCGGGCCGACTAGTCGGACCCGGTGCCAGACGGTATGATAAAAATAGTAGCATATTCAGAAGCGTGATTCTTATCATACAGATAACAAAAAAGGCAGTCCCCGAGCTCGTCTGGAGGGGCCCAAGGTCTTAGTACTTTAATACAAAGGGGGTAGTGCGATACATACTGCATCAACTGTAAAATCTTCGAAGAAGATTTGCGTTCCACGGGCGCTCTGTTTCTTTGCCGGAGTCATCCCTCTTGCGCGCTCGAGGCTTCTGAGCATCGATTAGGTAGTAGGAGTGGTTGCCCAGGACTTTGCTGATGATGCAGGGGCCTTCCCAAGGTGCCGGCAACTTGTGATGGCCGGCTGTTCTCTGAATCAGCCGGAGCACAAGGTCGCCCTCTTGAAACGATCTTGGCTTGACCTTTCGGTTGTAGTATCGGCGCATACTCTGCTGATAGATGCTGGACCGGCTGAGTGCCAACAGCCGACCCTCTTCCAGCAGGTCAACACCGTCTTGCCGTGCTTCTTCAGCTTCCTCTTTGGTGTACATGGTGACTCGTGGAGAGTCGAACTATATATCCGTTGGGATGACGGCTTCGGCACCGTAGACGAGGAAGAAAGGCGTGAAGCCAGTTGACTTGTTTTGAGTCGTGCGCAGACTCCAGAGGACGGCTGGTAGCTCCTCAACCCAACAGCCGGCCGAACGCTCGAGTGGTTCGACCAGTCGAGGCTTGATGCCGGACAGGATGAGGCCGTTTGCTCGTTCCACCTGGCCGTTTGACTGCGGATGGGCAACGGACACTAAGTCCAGTCGGATGCCCTGCGTCGCACAGAAACGGGCCAGGGCGCCTTTGGCAAAGTTTGTGCCATTGTCGGTGATGATGTTGTGCGGTATGCCATACCGCACTGTGATGTCGGCGATGAAAGTCAGTGCAGTTGGCCCGTTCAACTTCTTGATGGGCTTTGCTTCTATCCACTTGGTGAACTTGTCCACCGCAACAAGCAGATGAGTTAGGCCGCCTCGGGGCGTCTTGAATGGTCCCACCATGTCTAGGCCCCAAACTGCGAAGGGCCAGGCGATGGGGATTGTCTTCAGTGCGGAAGCCGGCTGAAGTGGCTTGGAGCGGAACTTCTGGCACCCCTTGCATTTTTGGACTAACTCTTTGGCCTATTCCAGGGCAGTCGGCCAAAAGAATCCGTGCCGAAAAGCTTTGGCGACGAGTGCCCTTGAAGCCGCGTGGTGGCCGCACTCGCCCTGGTGAATGTATCTGAGGATTGCTTGGCCTTGTTCTGGCTCTACGTAGCGCTGGTAGACACCAGTGACGCTGCGCCTGACTAGCTCTCTGTTGACTATGGTGTATGCTGCCGCTCGGCGTTGCGCTTGCCGAGCCAAGATCTCCTCAGTCGGCAGCTCTCTGTTTACTAGAAACTTGAGGATGGGCTGTGCCCATGAGGGTGCTTCTATTTCTTCAACTGCTACCACAGCGACTTGGACAAGGGTGGCTGGGCTGGGAGGCGGCGGGCTGGAGTCTGCGGCCGCTTGCTGGATTGACGGAGTCCCTGGGCCGACTGACGCAGTCCCCGGGCCGGGCTCTGGAGTCCCTGGGCCGGCTGGCGCAGTCCCCGGGCCGGGCTCTGAAGTCCACGTGCCAGCTTCGACTGTGGTTTTCTGGGGGCCGTCTGCTGGGGCTCTGGAGTCGGATCCGACTGCTTCTGGAGGGGCCGGCACAAATATGGAGTCTGACTCTGGTGAAGGCTTGATAGACGGCTTGAGGAGGCGCTGAAGAGCGACGCCGGAAGGTATTGCTTGGCGAGTGGAGCCGACTCGTGCCAAGGCGTCCGCTTGATCATTGTCATTTCTTGGCACGTGAAGGAATTCGCACCCCTCGAAGTATCCGCTGAGTTGCTGCACCAGGAAGCGGTAGCTCGCCATGTTTGCATCTTTGGCGTCCCAGTCGCCGGATGATTGCTGAACCACCAAGTCGGAGTCGCCATAGCACAGGATCCGGCGAATGCCGAGTTCTTTGGCAAGCCGGAGCCCATGGATGAGCGCCTCATATTCGGCGACGTTGTTGGAGGTAGCGAAGTGGATCTGCAGCACATACTTGAGCTTGTCGCCTTTAGGGGAGGTGATGACAACGCCGGCTCCCAGGATGGTGTGCATCTTGGAGCCGTCGAAATGCATCCGCCAATGGGTGGAGTCGGGCGCTGGCGGCAGGTACTGGGTCTCGGCCCAGTCGATGAGGAAGTCGGCCAGTGCTTGTGACTTGATGGCGGTGCGGGGCTGGTAGTAGATGGTGTAAGGAGCCAGATCTATAGCCCATTTGGCTACTCGGCTGGAGGCGTCTCGGCTTCCAATGATCTCGGCCAGTGGAGCGGTGCAAACCACAGTGATTGGATGTTCTTGAAAGTAAGGCTTCAGCTTCTTGGCACCAAAGTGCACACCATAGCACATCTTCTAGTAGTGAGGGTAGTTCTGCTTGGAGGTCGACAGTGCCTCGCTTAGGTAATATACCGGTCTTTGGACAGGGAGCGCCTTGCCTTCCTCCTTGCGCTCGACTACGATGACTGTGCTGACTACTCGGCTGGTGGCGGCGATGTACAAGAGCATGGGCTCTTTGGGAGTCGGAGCCGCCAACACAGGGGGAGTAGTCAACATCTTCTTCGGTTGGAGAAATGCCTCATCCGCCTTGTGGTTCCACTCAAAAAAGGTGGTCTTCTTCATCAATTGATACAAGGGCAGAGCTTTCTCGCCCAGCCGACTGATGAATCGGCTGATGGATGCCAAACAGCCGGTGAACTTCTACACATCTAACAGTCGGCTGGGTACCTCCATCCTCTCGATGGCCTTGATCTTCACAGGGTTGCACTCTATGCCACATTCGGATACCAGGAAGCCAAGGAGCTGGCCAGCTGGTACTCCGAAAACACACTTTCAGGGTTGAGCTTGATCTGGAATCGGCGCAGATTCTCAAAGGTCTCCTTGAGGTCTTCCAGCAGTGTCCCACGCTTATCCGTCTTCACCACCACATCATCCACATAGACATGGGCATTCCTGCCGAGTTGCTTGAGGAGGCACTTCTGCATGCAACGCTGAAAGGTGGCGCCGGCATTCCTCAAGCCGAACGTCATCGTCAGGTAGCAGAAGGCTCCGAATGGTGTGATGAAGGCGGTCTTCAGTCTGTCCGCCGGGTTCAGCTTGATCTGGTGATATCCTGAATATGCATCTAGGAAACTCAGTAGCTCGCATCCGGCTGTGGAGTCTATCACCTGATCAATTCTTGGCAGGGCAAACGGATCCTTTGGGCAAGCTTTGTTGAGGCTTGTGTAGTCGATACACATCCGCCACTGCTTGTTCTTCTTTAGTACCAAAACCGGGTTTGCCAGCCACTCTGGAAAAAACACTTCCATGATGAAGCCGGCCGCAAGGAGCCGGGCTATCTCCTCTCCAACAACTCTTCTCTTCTCTTCTGACAGGCGGCGCAAAGGCTGCCTGACGGGTTTCACATCTGGTATGACATGTAACTTGTGCTCGGCGAATTCCGTCGGGACACCAGGCATGTCCTTGAGGGACCATGCAAAGATGTCGCGATTCTCACGGAGGAAATCGACGAGCTCGCCTTCCTATTTGCTGTCAAGGCCCGTGCCCATGACAGCGTATCTCTCTGGGTGCTCCGGGTCCAAGGGTATCTTCTTGGTCTCTTTGGCCGGCTTGAATGATCCTTCTGCTTCCGACTCCTTGGGGTCGGGCGACATCTCTGGCTGCTTTCCGGCCATCGCCACGACTCGGTCAAGGAGCCAGAGGGAGTCCTAGACTAGGGGGTGTCCGGACAGCCGGACTATCATCATCCACCGAACTCCAAGACTACGAAGATACAAGATTGAAGACTCCGTCCCATGTCCGGATGGGACTTTCCTTGGCGTGGAAGACAAGCTTGGCGATACAGATATGTAGATCTCCTACCATTGTAACCGACCATGTGTAACCCTAGCCCTCTCCGGTGTCTATATAAACCGGAGGGCTTTAGTCCGTAGGACATAACATACATTACAACAATCATACCGTAGGCTAGCTTCTAGGGTTTAGCCTCCTTGATCTCGTGGTAGATCCACTCTTGTACTACCCATATCATCAATATTAATCAAGCAGGACGTAGGGTTTTACCTCCATCGAGAGGACCCGAACCTGGGTAAAACATCGTGTCCCTTTTCTCCTATTACCATCCGCCTAGACGCACAGTTTGGGACCCCCTACCCGAGATCCGCCGGTTTTGACACCGACATTGGTGCTTTCATTGAGAGTTCCTCTGTGCCGTTGCCGATAGGAAGGATGCCTCCACCCGTCTTCAAGGACGGTATTTTCGCCAAAGGGGCCTTGGTCTCCGGCCAAACTATCCGGCTAGGTGGTTTTCTTATGACCACCTGTCCGGCCACCGCTTTGACAATGACTTCTCAAGTCGTCAAAAGCAATCTTCGCGTCAGCTCGGAATTTGCCGAGCGGCTGGATCCGATAGAGCTTTCGTCTATCAACGAGCTCTTGGATCGCATTGCCGCCCTGGGAGTCGCTACGGACTACAATCAGATTGGGCTTAAAACCGATCTAAGAGAGATTAACTCTCCCCAGGTCACCCACCACGTCGCAGTGGTAGAGGAACAATGTGGCGACTCTTCTCCTGTATTGAAAACCAGTCATGTCCGGGCTCCCGAACCCACCATGCCGGATTCCCGCGGAGGGACAGACTTCGATCAAGCACTGAACTTAAAGTCAGGCATCGGACCGGGCTCGTTGGACAACGTCCAGCAATCCAAGCTTCCAAATTTGGAAACTTCACGGCCTTCAAGCCTTGAGATGGGTAAGGTTCCGGACTTTATTCCACCCACCCGCCCAGACATATGCGATCTATCTCTAATACGGAAAGAGCCCGCTGAAACAGTACATCACTACTGGGCCAGATTCCTCCTGGTTATGGACAGGATAAAGGACTGCCGAGAGGAAAACGCAATCTCAATTTTTTGCAATAATTGCACGGACAAGGGAATATTGAACGCCATCAGCCGTCGTGAGATTACACGCTTCACTGATCTGGCGTCCATAGTACGAAAGTACTGTGCGATGGAGAGTTTCCAGAAAACCGAAAACCAGTTCTGGGACAATTCGGCCCCGAATACAACCCTAGTCCGCAACAAAAGGGTGCATTACACTCAGGCCCCAGATACAAAAACCAAAAGCAAAAACCCCATAAAGGGCACGGAACCGTACTGGAGGGATGGCTCAGCGGACCCTGTAAACTTCACAGTACAGAGGGCGCCGTCCCAACACATAGCCTTCGAGCATGCTGGATATTACGGCAGGTGGCCAAAAGTGGCGAGGAGCTTCTAGCCCCGGAAAACCACTCCAACAATACCGGTACGGTATCAACAGTCTTCGAGACCTTCGCATCAAATAATATGCGGAAACGAACAATCCGCAGCCTCGCCGAAGTCTACCAAGTAGCAACAACAAATCCATGGAGCGACACAGCCATCACCTTTAATGCCAGCGACGAACCTAAATTCCGAACAGCCCGAGCACCGGCCGCACTGGTGCTTAGTCCAATAGTGGACGGCTTTCAACTTACAAAGGTCCTCATGGATGGCGGCAGCGGACTAAACCTCATTTACGAGGAAACTCTTCAAAAAATGGAAATAGACTGGAGCCGCATGAGCGAAGCAGCACAACCTTCAGAGGAATAATCCCTAGTCGGGAAGCACGGTGCACCGGAAAAATCACACTCGATGTGGTGTTCGGCTCGCCGGATAATTATAGATCCGAAGAAGTCACGTTCCAAGTGGACCCGTTCAACAGCGGATATCACGCTATATTAGGACGAGAGGCATTCACAATTTTTCAAGCCATACCCCATTACAGGTACATGAAGCTCAAAATGCCTGGGCCCAGCGGAATAATCACTCTCGTTAGTGATCCGGACATAGCACTCCGCGCCGAAAACAAGACAGCCGCATTAGCCCTGGAGGCACTATCCGAAGCCCTAGCGGTAGAGGAACTCACCGCGCTGCGCTCCACGGTGAATAGGGACGACGTGATACTTGATAAGAGATCCAAGTCCACCTCGTTTAAACCAGCAGATGAAATAATAAAATTTCAGGTCCATCCAACGGACCCGACAAAGACGGCTTCCATCGGGGCACAGTTGAACCCTGATGTAGACGCCGCACTACGAGAATTCCTTCGGGAAAATTGGGACATTTTCGCTTGGCACCCTTCGGATATGCCCGGAATCCCACGCAGATTGGCAGAACACAGCCTAAACATCCTAAAAGGATTCAAGCCAGTCAAACAGGCTCTTCGACGATTTTCCGAACCTAAAAGACAGGCAATGGGAGAAGAGCTAGCCAAACTACTGGAAGCCGGATTCATCAGAGATATCAAACATCCGGATTGGCTAGCAAACCTGGTAATGGTACCGAAGAAGGACAAATCCTGGCGCCTATGTGTCAATTTTAAAGACCTCAATAAGGCCTGCCCAAAGGATCCCTTCCCCCTCCCCCGCATCGACCAGATAATCGACGCCACCGCAGGACACGATTCACTGTGCTTCCTCGACGCATACTCCGGCTATCATCAAATCAAGATGGCGGAAGCTGACCAAGCCGCAACGGCATTCATCACTCCATATGGACCATTCTGCTTCAACACGATGCCCTTCGGACTTAAAAACGCTGGCGCAACATATCAGCGCATGATTCAAACATGTCTGGCAACCCAGATCGGCAAAACAGTATAGGCATATGTAGACGACGTAGTCGTCAAAACCAAACACGTCGAAACTCTACTAGACGATTTGAGGCTCACATTCGACAACCTCAGAGCATATGACATCAAGCTAAATCCGGAAAAATGCGTTTTCGGCGTACCAGCCGGAAAGCTGCTAGGCTTCATTGTATCCGGTAGAGGAATTGAAGCAAACCCGGCCAAGATCCGAGCTCTGTCACAGCTGGATATTCCAAAAGACCTCAAACAGATACAAAAATTGACTGGATGCGTGGCGGCTTTAAGCCGCTTTATCTCCCGCTTGGGAGAAAAGGCATTGCCCCTCTATCGCCTCCTTAGGCACACCGAACACTTCGAGTGGACGGATGCCGCCACTGCCGGACTCGAAGAAATAAAGGCCATACTGGCAACAAATCTGGTCCTGGCCGCGCCCAACCTAGGCAAACCAATGTTGTTATACATTGCGGCAACACATCAAGTTGTAAGCGCGGTACTCGTCGTCGAACGAGAGACAGAAGGGCATAAATTCCCTCTTCAAAAACAAGTGTACTACGTCTCCACTGTGTTAACCCCCTGCAAGTCCCGTTACCCGCACTATCAAAAGATAGCGTATGCGGTGTTCATGGCATCCCGGAAGCTCCGACACTACTTTCAAGAGTGTTCGATAACGGTGGCCTCCGAAGTACCACTCAATGACATTATAAACAACCGCGACGCGACGGGCAGGATTGCAAAATGGGCCATTGAGCTCTTACCATTCGATATAACTTACAAACCTCGGCGAGCCATAAAGTCACAAGTTTTGGCTGACTTTGTCGCTGAATGGACCAAAGCCGAACTCCCTAAAGAGTACGGCGCATACTCCAATTGGATTATGCACTTCGACGGCTCTAAAATGTTGGCCGGATTGGGGGCTGGCGTCGTATTGACGTCCCCAACCGGGGACACAGTCCAATACGTACTTCAGATAATGTACACGGACTCCAACAACGCTGCCGAATACGAGGCCCTTTTACATGGCCTCCGAATGGCAATCTCCATGGGCATTCAACGCCTAGAGGTGCGCAGGGATTCAAACCTTGCGATATCCCAGATAAATGGAGACTTTGATACCAAGGATCCGAAAATGGCAGCATATCGCAACGCTGTCTTAAAAATGTCAGCTCGGTTTGAAGGACTTGAATTCCATCACATAGCCCGAGATAATAACCAAGCAGCCGACGTACTGGCACGCATCGGCGCAAAACGTGATGCTGTCCCTCCAAACATCTTCCTGGAACGGCTCTTCAAGCCATCCGTACTATGGGAAGAGGAGTCCGGACACGACAAACCGGAAAAAATCGCGCCAACCGGCGATTCAGCCGATGACATAACACCTTCAGCCCACGACATAATGGCAGTAATCGCCCCATGGACAGAACCATTCCTAGCCTACTTGCTTAGGCAGGAACTTCCCGAAGACCAAAATGAGGCCCGCTGCATAGTCCGGCAATCTAAAGCCTACAAGGTCCATGAGGGAGAACTTTATAAGAAAAGCATAACCAGAGTCCTTCAGAGGTGTATCTCCGAAGATGAAGGGCGAAACCTTCTGGCCAAAATTCACGCTGGACTAGGCGGACACCACGCAGCAGCTCAGGCCCTTGTAGGAAAGGCATTCCGTACAGGATTTTATTGGCCGGCGGCCTGGGCAGATGCTCAGGACTTAGTCCAAAGATGCGTTGGTTGTCAACTCTTTGCTAATCAGAGCCATATGCCACCCACCGCCCTCAAAACTATACCCATTACCTGGCCGTTCGCGGTCTGGGGGCTTGACATGGTCGGACCCCTTAAAGGGGGAACCCACAAGCAAAGGTACCTATTGGTCATGGTGGACAAATTCACCAAATGGATAGAGGCCAAACCAGTCAAAACGGCAGAGTTCGGACCAGTGATAGACTTTATATCCGGGGTTGTACACCGTTACGGTGTCCCCCACAGCATCATCATCGATAACGGCACGAACTTCACGGCCGACGAGGTTAAGTCATGGTGCAAAAACATGGGCATTAAGCTTGACTACGCTTCAGTCTATCATCCTCAAACCAACGGTCAAGTGGAACGAGCAAATGGTCTAATAATGAGAGGCATTAAACCCAGACTAGTGCGGTCACTTATGAAATCTGACACGCACTGGGTAGAGGAGCTCGACTCCGTACTCTGGGGGCTGCGGACAACGCCCAACCGTACTACCGGATTCACACCATTTTTTATGGTATACGGTGTAGAGGCAGTTTTGCCCTGCGACATCATTCATGACTCACCTCGAGTGCGCATGTACGAAGAAAGAGAAGCCGAGCTGGATCGGCAGGACAGCTTGGACGCATTGGAGGAAGAACGCGACGTCGCCAAGGCTCGTTCCGCATTCTATCAGCAACAGGCTCGAAGATATCAAAGCAGAGAAGTACGGGCCAAGACTTACAACATTGGCGAACTAGTTCTACGCCTGCCGGACAAGAAAGAGGACAAGCTCAAGCCCAAATGGGAGGGTCCCTTCATTATCGACCAAGTCCTGACCGGCGGGGCGTACCGTCTACGAAATGCATCGGACAACCAACTCGAGCCGAACCCATGGAACGCAGCCCGCCTCTGAAGATTCTATGCCTAGCGCCGGACTAAGAGTTCGTCCCCTTCCCCCGTCCAAATATTTACACTTCAGCTGCCCTTTGTTTCTCTTTCTTCTCTTAACCCTTTTTCATAAAAAGCCCTTAAGGGCCTACTTGCGCATTGTTCGCACATACTTGATGTGCCATTCGCACTCATTATACCTGGGGGCTTCTTTTCCAGAAGCTCAATTGTAAGGGCTTCATGCCCAACACATGTGTCAAGCTTCCACATGTACCATTTACTCACCATTATATGCATCGATATGACTTAAGTTTTGGCCAAGCTGGGTTGCCTGGCTCCTGTGCTTACCCCTACGTTCCCGATTGTTCGGCTAGGAGGTAAAGGGAGCACCTCTGCGATTGTTACTGCCGGGTCAGCCGGATGTGTACCTCAGACTGGGTGAAGCCGAAAGCTAGCATTCTTAAGGGAATATTCGGTCGGTGACTTGAAAGATGATTTTTTACCTCCCTGTTTATCTGCCCCCAGATGTTTTTCTGCTTTTTTTGCAGTCCGGACATGCACTTTAGGGCATGCCTCCCAGGGAAAGGAACCCTTAACGGAACTATTCTCCCTGGAAGATGTTTCTTACTAACCATGTAATATAACATAACTAGTTGGGCACTTGTCTGATAAAGCACTAATGACCCCTACACCTGGTCTCCATGCATACCCCGGTTGTTTCTTAACCGAAAAGGTATTCGGACACACTCCGGACTCTAGGGTCCCGAGGTCGAAGCGAAAAGGTCGGCAAAGACAAACGCCGGTTAGAAGGCATTTTACATGTCATTTTAAAAATACATTGTCAAATCTACTGACTGTATTCTTCCTCAATCCCGTCTAACAGGCTGTCTAATTTACAGTCCTGTTGGGAAAATTTAGCGGCCAACTCTACTTGGCCGTATACTAAACTCACAGGGATCTCCTTCCCATCGGTTCCCATAGGTCCGACCTCGGCCATGTGGTTGGGATCCGCCTTCTTGTAGCGCGTCTTCACCATGGCCCAAGCCTCCCTGGCACCTTAGCGGCAGGCCGAAATCTTCCAGAAACGGAAGCGCTGCCGCATTCCCTGAAGCTTCTCAATGAGCTCCCCAAGGCCTTCGGGCAGGGAAAGGGCCAGCCATAACGCCTGAACGGCGCCGCTCATCGCCTGCCGAACTCGTTCGAGCAGCTGCAACAGTTCGAGAAGTTGATCACCCGTCGATATGGGCATCTCCTCTGCAGGGTGACCTGTGAGTATACCTACAAGACATATTCTGTCAATTGACTTCCTCGTCGAACTCTTCTTTTCAAAGGAGTTCGCTTAAGCACTTACTATAGATGCCGCGACAAAGCCGCTGATTCTCCTTAACGGAGCCAGACAGCTCGGCCCGAGCACCTTTCAGCTCTTCTCCGAGCTGGGCGTGGGCATCCTGGAGCTTGTTCCTTTCCTGTTGCACTCTATTCAGCACCCTCTCGCCGGCCTTTAGCTGGCGCAGTAGTTCCTGCCTGTCCGGATCTTGTCCGGCAGCACCTGCAATATCATTATTAGACTTACGCGCACGCCGCACAGCGCTTATATTTTTTGAAAAAAAATGTGTGTTACCAGGAGGGCCCTCTGTGTTTCCTCCTGCGGCAGCAAGTGCGGCCTCAAGTTGGGCCTTACACTCTTGCAGCTCCTGAGACAGTTGGGTATTCTTCTCAGTAAGATCCTGCATTTCAAATGATCCTTAAATCAGTTAACATAACTACTTTAAGTCTCGGGGCTGCTGGCATATATTACTGCTAAAATCTTTTACCCGTATGTCTTTCACATACTGCTCCGTGGCTCTGGTAAAACCATCTTGAGCAGCACGGAGGTGCGCGTCCCCCGCATTAAAGACATTTAACGCCTCAGGGGAGAAGCACGCATCACGAAATACTGTCCGGCGGCGCCTATGGTTCATGGCGCTCTCCACCTCAGACTTGGTGGCGGACAACCTGTCGGCATCCTCCGTTGGAGGAGTGTCCGGCTCACGCCTTGCGCTCGCCTCCCCCTCCAGACCGGGTGCTGGAGCCCGGCTGGTAGAGGTTGGATTGGCAACCTCCACGCCCGCAGTCCGGCGGGCGCTTTTTCTCCTACAAAGATCATGAGCACTCAAACGCTTCCTAGGAACGTTGCTCTGAATAATTAGCTGCGAGCTATACCTTTGCAGCGACGTTTCAGTCCGCGCCGCGCTCCTCTTCCGCCTACTAGTCCGGACTGGCCTCTATTGTTCAGCCGCCGCGGGCTCGGCTTCCCGCCTTGAAGGCGCTTCCTGCAAAACACCATCGTGCGCGAAGGTCAGAAACAAGCAAGGAAGAGATAATGGTGTCAGGACTTCCGTTACAGTCACCTGGGAAGCCGAATATAGTCCAGGGTAGTCAGCCGTAATGGCGACTAAAGCATTATCCATGCTGAGCTGGTGGAACACCCCGTCGAATAGCTCCACCTTTATGTTCGGATCCTCTTCAGAGGCCGGATCCTGGGATCTCTCTGGATCTTCGGGTTGTGGAGCTAGACTTATCATGTCCTCCACAGTCCGGCGCAGTTCCTGCATCGAAAACATAATATAAGAAGCTTAAACTTTGAAAGCATGGGTCGGGCCCTTAAAGTGTTCGCTTACCCAACGACAGGGGTTATTCATGGAGAACCCATTCAACGGGTTCGTCTGAAGGAAGTCCTCCTTCTCCCCCTTGTACAGGCCGGACAGGATCTGCACTAGATCCTCGGCCGAATCCGGTCCTTTGCGGCCATGGCGGGTGGCATCGTCTTCCCCGTTGAAATCCCACATGGGGTGGCCTCTGTATTGCAGTGGCTGCACCCCCCGCATAATTCATGTCTCCATGACTCCAATCATGGTCAACCCAGAGTGGGCTAGTAAAATTATTCGGCCCATCAGATAATGGACACTCTTGTCTTCCTCCAGTTGGGGGCTCCGCGGGCGCCAACTAAGGCGTTTCTTCAGAGAAGCAGTGCTGAACTCCGGGAGGCCGATCCGAACAGGGTCCCGGCAGCGGAGCGTCTTCTATGTAAAACCATTCCGAAGGCCAGTCTTCGGACGCCTTCTTAGGGGTTCCGGATGGATATCCGGTCCCGGCAATGCGCCATATTTTGGCGCAGCCCACTTGATATATGGACCCCTCGTGAGAACGGGGTACAAGGCAAAACAACGTCTTCCATAGTGCAAAATGGGGCTCGACGCCCAAAAATAGCTCGCAAAGAGCTACATAACCCGCGATATGCAGGATAGAGGCGGGTGTAAGGTGGTGGAGCTGGAGTCCGTAGAACTCCAGGAGCCCGCGGAGGAACGAATGTATAGGAAATCCGAGTCCCCTTATCAGATAGGGGACGAAGCATACCCGCTCCCCTTTGTTGGGACTTGGGGCAGCCTCCGCCTGCTTCCCACCTTGGTAGGTGGCCAGCCCGGCTCGAACCGGAACCATGAAGGCCGGAGGAAGATATCCCCCCGCTTCGAGCTTCACCAGCTCGTTGTGCGGAACAGAGCATCTCCTCCAATCTCCTGGCAGAGGACTGGGAGCGCGAGAGGAGGAGCCGCGTCGACGGTCCATGATGGAATGGATCCTGGGTCGAAAGCGCTCCGATGAGTATTCGCGGAAGGAAGATGGTGTGATTTGGATCTGGATTCTTGCCTCTCTTATAAGCAGATTATTTGCATAGCTAGGGGGTAAAACATAAAAAGATACCCTGGCTTTTCGCATTTGTGCGACGCGTGGAAGAAGGCCATTATTGGGCGTGGAAGCCGAGAAGCGCAACATTGATAAGGAAGCCAGACACTGTTCGGCAGGTACATGGAACTTAAAAGGAGAACCCGCCTTGCAACGCCGAAGACTATATACGCGCCGGACTTATCGTCATTGAAGCCTGGTTCGGGGGCTACTGAGGGAGTCCTGGACTAGGGGGTGTCCGGACAGCCGGACTATCATCGTCCGCGGGACTCCAAGACTACGAAGGTACAAGATTGAAGACTCCGTCCCGTGTCCGGATGGGACTTTCCTTGGCGTGGAAGACAAGCTTGGCGATACGGATATATAGATCTCCTACCATTGTAACCGACCATGTGTAACCCTAGCCCTCTCCGGTGTCTATATAAACCGGAGGGCTTTAGTCCGTAGGACATAACATACATTACAACAATCATACCGTAGGCTAGCTTCTAGGGTTTAGCCTCCTTGATCTCGTGGTAGATCCACTCTTGTACTACCCATATCATCAATATTAATCAAGCAGGACGTAGGGTTTTACCTCCATCGAGAGGGCCCGAACCTGGGTAAAACATCGTGTCCCTTGTCTCCTGTTACCATCCACCTAGACGCACAGTTCGGGACCCCCTACCCGAGATCCGCCAGTTTTGACACCGACAGAGCCGCTTCTCTGCCGCGATCACCATGGACTCGGCCAGCCGACTGCTCTCGGCCACGCAGGCGGACGACTTCCGGTAGTCGCCGGCTACGGTCAGAATCCCCTTTGAACTTGGCATCTTCATCTTCAGGTAGGCGTAGTGAGGGACCGCCATGAACTTGGCCAAGGCAGGTCGGCTAAGCAGTGCGTGGTACGGGCTTTCCAGGTCCACTACTTCAAACCAAACCGGCTCTCGGTGGAAATGATCTCTGTCTCCGAAGAGGACGTCTATCAGGATCTTGCCAATTGGCGAACAGGAAAGGCCGGGTACAATTCCATGGAACACAGTCTGGCTGCTCTGCAGCTGTCTTCGCTTGATTCCTAGCTTCTCCAAGGTATCTTTGTACAGGATGTTGATGTTGCTGCCTCCATCTATCAGTACTTTTGAAAAGCGGGCAGCCCGCTTATCAGTGGCCAAGGTGGCACCTAGGACCAGGGCATAAGAGCCCGGACTCGGCATCACCTCTGGGTGATCTGCTCTACTCCAATTGATAGGCCTCTCGGACCAATGCATGAACTCTGGGGCATCTGTTGCTACTGCATTTACTTGTTGCTACTGTTGGCGCCTGCTGCGCCGGTCATCTGTTACACTGGTGAACACTACGTAGGCTCCGTGCTCATCTGGGAACTCGTCTTGCACTGCACCGACTGGCCGAGACGTCGGCTGCTGGGGTGGCGGTGGAGGCGGCGGCCCAGCAGGCGGCGGTGGAGTGAGGCCATCTCCCTTGGTGATTCTGGTGAGCCAGTGGCACTTTCGGGTGGTATGGTTTGACGGCTTCGTGCCGCTGTGGAATTTGCAAGGGCCATCCAAAGTCTGCTCGTAGGAGAAGGCTGGCAACCAATTGGACTTGCCGCCTTTCTGCCGTTTGGCCGGAGGCTGCCCCTCCGGCTGTTGATCTTCTACTGTCGCCACCTGCCGACTGTTGGAAGTTAGCTGTTGGGCCTTGCACTTGTTGTCGTTCTGTTGTTGGCGCCGACTGGTGTCTCCGGCCGGGGTTCTGGGAGCCTGAGGAGCCACCTTGCCAGCCGCATTGACTTGAATCTCTGTCTTCATGGAGGAGTCGGCCGTGGCGTACTTGTCTGCTATGACTAGCAGTTCGTCGAGGGTTTCTGGCTCATCGCAGAGGAGCCTGTGCTTGAGCAGGGTGCCCTCTCGGCACCCGGCAGTGAAGTACTTGATAGCCTGCACCTCATGCACGCCCTCGCAGGAGTTCTGAAGCTCGCCCCAGCGCGTGAGCTAGTCGCGCGTTGATTCATCAGGGCCTTGCACGCACAAGGAAAGCTGGCGCGGCTTGGGAGGTTGCTTGTACGTGCTCGTGAAGTTGTGGATGAAGGCTTCAGTGAAGTCGACCCAGCTGTTGATGCTGCGGGGCTTCAGGCTATTCAACCATGTCCGGGCCGTGCCCTAGAGCATGAGGGGAACGTACTTCATGGCAACTCGCTTGTTGTCGTTCGCTATGCTGACGGCTGTGGAGTAGTCTATCAGCCAGTCCTCCGGCTTCACGGAGCCGGTGTACTTGGGTGTGTCTCGGGGGAGCGTGAACCCTTTGGGGAAGGGCTCGTCTCGGATGCGGGGCCCAAAGCAGGGCGGACCCAGCTCGTCTTCTTCTTCCAGCGCCAGGGATCAGTGGAGTCGGTCGATCCGATGGCGGGCGTCGTTCTCTCCGACTCCCTCTCGGCGGCCAAGGCGTCCTCCGAGAGTCGGATGCTCAACTGGCGGCGGGGAAACTCGCCGCCCTCTTCTGGGCGGGGAAGGCAGGTAGTCGTCCCGCCGCTCTACTGCTCTCGGGGGGCCGTCTTGGTCGCGCTCGATGGTGATGTGAGTCCGACTGTGACTGACAGCCAGCTCCTTTTCTTTCCTTCCGCGGACTCCGCCAGTCGGTGTCCGAGAGGTCGCTCCTTGATCTCGGCGGGGAGGCAAGTCGTCGTTCGGCTGCTGCAGCGCATCTGCGCGGCCGCCGGCCGCGTTCTGCGCAGCAACCGCGTCGAGGAGTTGCTGGACTCGCTTCGTCATCAAACGGCGCTCTTCACCCTCGAAGTTCTTCAGCTCGTCAGTCGCCGCTTGGGCGGCGCGGATGTTCTCCGCTGGGGTGGCGTATACGGGGCGTTTTGCCCCGAACAAGTCGGCAATGGACGCGTCGTGCTGCCGAACCGCGCCTAGACTGCTCGGCCCAGTAGGAGCCGGCGAGCCGCCTACGGCGTGATCCATCTCGCGTTGGTATGCCTCTGACAAGCGCCTCATGCTTGCCAGCTTCTTGGCGCCCTTGATGATCTGAAGGCGGCGTGTCTCCAGCGTCTCGGCGTCTGCGTCCTCTGGAATGGGTGCAGTAAGGTCTTGCAGGGCTGTAGCAAGCGGGTCCTGGGCTTCTTCGCCGGAGCGCTCGCCGTGACTGATGACGAGCACCTCCGTGACAGCGCTTCCGCTGCTCTCCTCGTACGGAAGCGGCTCGTCGTAGACCACCACATTGGTGGGGAAAATGTCAAGCGACACGGCGTCGGAGTCGACCAGCATCGGGTCGGTGGAGCCTACGGACTCCAAGTCCACGGCAGGCTCGCCGGCGACGTGGAGTTGGTCAAGGAGGCCCGCGAGAAGGCTCTCGGGGCCACCCGTGCCTGCGTCGGATGCAGGCTCGTCGGAGAGGCGCACCTCACAGATAAGTTCGGCGAGGCTGCTCGCGGCGCAGGCGGCCTTAGCGCCGCGCAGCGTGTCGATGCAGACTCCATCTGGCGAGCCTGGCTGGCTATGCTCGCCAGGGAGGAAGAGGGTTCCCGTCCAGAACAAATCTCCGGACGACGGTGCACCTCGCCCCATGGTGGGCGCCAAATGTCGGTGGTTGGGTGCGACATATGCCAAAGGATGGCTTATCATGGTGGGGGCGAGTAGAACGTCGCCGGTGCCTGGAAACGGGATGAGGCGTAGGCATGCACGCCGGCGAATCTTACCCAGCTTCAGGGCTCTCCGGGGAGATAACACCCCTACTGCTGCTCTGCGGGGTCTCCGCATGATCGCTAAAGCAAAGTGACTACAATGGTGCTCCTGGAGCTGTATTGCGAGGCGGGAGAGAGCAAGGCTAGTTCTCTCCTCCCTTTGCTATCTGGTCTATCTCTATCAAGGTCCGAACCCTTTGCATGGGTGCCCCGGGGGGTTTATATAGGCCTACCCCCCCTGGGGGTACAATGGTAATCCGGCCGGGCGCGGGCCCCAGTCGTCTGTCTCTCATACCGCCGTCCTTTCCGCCGGCTTCTGGGGCCCGCCGACTGGTGGGTCCCGCGGATAGGCCTGACACTGTGCGGCGCTCCTGATGACGCAGGCTTGGTCATTGCGTCGTGGCAACAGTGCTGCCGTCTATCGGGCGATCACTGTCGCCATTCCCCATCCTATCTAGTTAATGGCTTGTGGGGCCCTGGAGGTGAGGCGGCCGACTCCAGGGAGGCTGACTCCCCACAGGGCCGTCTTCGGGGCGCTCAGGCCGCCTTCGGTCCACTCACTGACAGGCGGCCCCGCGGTCTTCGGGCTGTACAGGCCGGCGTCGTGGGTACAGTGCGTCGCGCACTGTGGCTGAGGTCAGGGCAGGCATGGCAACAGTGTCGCGCCTCGCCGGAGATCTTCCGGCAACACGGCTCACTGTAGCCATGCCGGCCCCTCGTAGGCAGGGGGGAACGGCCACGTCGTGACCGTACCCCGCATCGGGCTTCGTGAGGAGTCACGGGCCGACTCCCATAGTCGGCCTCTCTGGAGGAGGCCAGCTTGGAGTTGGCTTGTCTTGGAGTCGCCGTCTGGGAGTCGGCTTGTCTTGGAGTCGCCGTCTGGGACTCGGTTTGAGGGGCGCGGCCTGCCTGATGTCTTGAAAGATCCTGGGATCTGGGTTTGCCTACCCGTGGCCCATTACTCCGACACGCACACCTTCTTGGGGACGAGGGATTTCTTGGCAGCTCCTTTCTTGACGCGCCGGCGCCGGACGCGGTGGGTCTCATCCTGGGGCCGCGTGCCTCGGGGCCAGGGCGCCTTCTTGGGGAGAAGGTGGCGGAGGCACCTCCTGATCTGCGCCTCCTGCGCAGGACAGAGGGCGATGCTGCGAGAGGGGCGGTGCAGGGGAGCCCCCTGCAGCGCTGATGAGCTCACTGATGCGAGCGAGCCACTCCTCGTAGAGGTCGTCGATGGGACGGTAGTGCAGGAGCTCACGCGCCAGGAGCAACGCAGCGTGCGCGTCCGTGGGGGCGCGACGGGCGTGGGAGGACGAACCAGCTGGAGTCAGCGATGGGGTGGCGGTGCGGCCTTCCCGCCGCATTGAAGGATGCAGCGACGAGGCCTGCAGCTCGTTCCCCGCCAGGCCAGTGGCGGCATTGGTGGCAGGCGACAGGGAACAACGGGGACACCCACCGAAGGGAGCCGTCTGGGCGACGCGGGCGGTGAGAGCAGCCCGACACTCGGCGCGAGCCCGACGAGCATCAGCCATGGACACGACGGAAGATCGAACGCGAACAGCGGAAGAAAGATTCCGGCGCACCCCTACCTGCCGCGCCAAATGTCGGATGTTGGGTTCCGGCAGACGCTTAAGGTTTGAACTCTAGGGTGCGCACGAAGATCTCTCCCCTACCGACCTACGTCCGATCGTCTCATGAGATCTAGGCTAAAAACGATGAACAACACGAGGGACACAAGATTTATACTGGTTCGGGCCACCGTTGTGGTGTAATACCTTACTCCAGTGTGTGGTGTGGTGGATTGCCCCAGGGGCTGATGATGAACAGTACAAGGGAAGAACAACCTCGCGAGAGGTGTTCTTGAGCTAATGTGATGAACTGCTTGGGTGAGTTCGATCGCCTCTCTCTCTCTAATGGTTCTCGATGAGTCCCAAAACTCGGATCCCCTCTACTGTGGTGGCTAGTCCTATTTATAGAGGCCCTGGGCCTCTTCCCATATATTGAGTGGGAAGGGCGCCAACAACGGCCATTTCAAAGGGGAACATCTAGTACAAGTTATCCTGACTAAAGTTGGTCTTCGGCTGCCAAAAGCACTCGTGATGACGCTGTCTTCGGCTCCATGGTGACCTCCATCCTGCCGCTCTGCTGGTCTTGGTCTTGTTGCACTGAAAAGGCAACCTTTGCCTGATGCCTTGGTACTCCGCGCCTGCGCTTGCCCCCTTTGCACCAGAGAGAAAACAAGGACATTGTCAGGACCCCGACTCGGTGTCACATCGATCTAGCCGGTAACACCTCATATCACTTTGCGGCCTCACGCACGGTATCCCCACGGGTGTCGCCTTACCTTTGCCCAAGACCGTTTGCGCCTTTTGGCTCACGTATATGATAGTGTCGCTAGCATCCATATGATAAGGAGCCCGGGCTGACATGACTAGTCGTAAACCCAAAGTGGCACAGACTTACAGGGACAGGCATCCATGACCCAGCTTCGAACGTGTCGGTCATCAGCAAGTGGGTCCGGGCTGTAGCACTGGGCTAGCAGGACTCCGGTAAACTGGGCTGTAGCAGGCTAACAGGACTCCGATACTCAATGCGTGACATTTCCCCGAAGGGACAGACACATGAACGAAGAAGGACACATGCCGGCCAACCTAAGTGTTCCAGAGCAGTAGCAAGCTACCATGGCTCAGCGGTAACACTAGGAGACATTTCCCGGTAAGAGAGGCTACTAAAGATAAACAACTAGATAGTCAGATCCCACACATACCAAGCATTTCAACCATACACACAATATGCTCGATATGTGCAAATACAACGAAGCATCACAACATGACTCTACGACACAAGTACTTTATTTAAGGCTCAGGGAGCCATACATATCATACACAAAGGTACGGGTCTCACGACCCAACATTCAAGTCATACAGTCATACAAACCAGCAGCGGAAGTAACTTGTCTGAGTACAGACAACTAGTAAAATAAAAGAGGCTTGGAAGGCCTAGCTATACTATGTGGTCCTTCATAGGCTCAAGATCACCACCTGGGCCTTTAGCCTACTCGTTGATGTCAACGTCTACGTAGAACCCATCAGAAGGGGTTGCAGCGTCTTCTGTAAAATGTAAATTATAGCAACATGAGTACAAAGGTACTCAGCAAGACTTACATCAGATCCTACATACATGCATATTATCAAGAAGGGTTGGTGGAGTTATTGCAGCAAGCCAGCTTTGACTCTTGGCTAGACTATCCTACGATACTTCAACTTGAAACGGTTTTGCGCACACGAGTCCACTACCCACCAATTCAATACACTACCGGGGATCCCCCTCCGTCTTCCTACGGAAGAGCCATCCTCGGCACTCACACTTATCTTGAGGCTTTTAGTAGTTTCCGTTTACTTGTCTATGAACTGTATAGGCAACCAAGTAGTCCTTTACCGCGGACGCGGCTATTCGAATAGATCATGATAACCCTGCAGGGGTGTACTTCTTCATACATGTTTCCACCACTTAGCGTCTGCACACGACATGTGCTCGGCAAACTTCAAGCGAAAGCCGACGTGGGTGTAGACCACGACCTACCTAAACACTTAAGCCTCTAGTCCAGGTTTATCGCCTATCCAGGTTCCATCCGCAGGGAGTCCGGCCGAGGTTTCCCATACGGCCCCGAACGATGTGAACAGGGTTCCCGAGATACCTAACGGGTATTCGGTACACCCGGCCACGTACCTACCGCATCACAGCCCACCCCTATGGTCAGTGCTGTCCACGGCCTCCAGTAGGCTACAAACACCAGAAACTACTTGCAACTCCTGGACAGAGAGCTAAGGTGAATAAGAAGTCGAGCGGGGTCATATTTCAGGGCCCAATGCATGGTAGTAGCTGTATCTTAAATCACACATACAGATCTCAGTGCTTAAGGTCGGCTTCAATGAAACAACCCACCATGTACTCCTACATGGCCTCTCATCGATACCTTTACCAAATCGTGTTCACCACACCACTCTCATTACCGACATAATCATTTCACTCTAGCCCATCACCCAGATGAACCAGACCTGACACGACTCTAAGCATAACAGGCATAGCAAGGTAGGAATAACACATACATATGGCTCAATCAACTCCTACACATGCTAGTGGGTTCCATCTAGTTACTGTGGCAATGACAGGTCATGTAGAGGAAATGGGTTCAACTACCGTAGCACACAGCAGTTTGAAATGCGTTGTCTTAATGCAGTAAAAGAGAGCAGGAGCGAGAACATGGGATTGTATCGATATGATCAAATGGTTGGTTGCTTGCCTGATGGTTCGATGCACTGATACGGTTCTTCGTTAGGGTAATCACGGTACTCCTCGGAGACAGAACCTGTCGCAAGGGACACCGATACACAACCATCACCAAACAATGTGCAACAATATGATGCATGCATGAAACATGGCAATATGAGTGTGTTGGGCTAATGCAACTAAGACCAGAAGGGTTTGAACCAATTTGAATCAAAGATTCAAATTTCAAACTCAAACATGGCCCTTTTAAAGTGTTTTCCTTGTTCTGCATTAAACATCAAGTTAACTTGCTTAGTCATGCATGAAAATAGTACAGATGGATAGATTGGATTTTTCTGATCATTTTTCATATATAATTTGTCTGATTTGGAGTTACAGAATAAAAGTTATGAATTTTTGAAGTTTAAATTATATTCTGGAATTTCCTATATTAGAATAATTCCAGAAAATCAATTATTGCGTCAGCCTGACGTCAGTGTGACGTTAGCGGGTCAACGGAACACGTCAGGGTCAAACCTGACAGTGGGTCCCGCATGTTAGGGCGATTATTTTAATTAAAGTTTAATTAAAACTAATCCTGTTTAATTAACAGGGCTGGGCCCCACCTGTCATTGACTCAGGGGAGTCAACCAGGGCCCACCCGTGGTCAAAGTCAAAGCCAGCGACGCCGGCGTTTAGCCGCCGGCGAGCCCAACGCGGCGGCGGGAGTGGTTTTGGCCATTTCGGCCACCAAATGGGCCGCGGAGACCACCGGAGTGGAGCTGAGGGCAAGCCGCAGCTCTTGGTGGAGTCCGTTGGGGTCGGGGTGGCCGGAGTTGGCGCCGGCGACGACTTTGGCGGCCACCGGGGTTCGGCCGAAGATGAACTTGGCGCTAGAGGGGTCGGTGAGGCTCGGGGAGTGGCTAGCTAGGTGCTGCGGGACTCGGTGAGTAAGATGGACACCATCTTGTGGCCGGAGGGTGGCCGGAAGCACGTCGGCGACGAGATCCGCGGCGGTGCGGGCGTGTGATCCTCGTGCGGTGGCTACACGGCTCGGGAATGAGAGAGAGAGAGGGTCGGAGGAGTAGCTAGGCTCACAGCGCTCCCGTAGAGGCCACCGGCGAGGTCGGGGACGAGCTGAGGCGGCGACGGCGTTGAAGGGGATCTCCGGCGACGGCGAGCTCGGGCGAGGTTGGTGCAGTGGTCTCGGGCCACACGAGCACACGGGGCTCGGCTAGCTCGACGAAGTAGACGGCGGCGGAGCTCCTGGACAGAGTGGCACGGCGTGGGGTGGACGGAGGGCGTGGCTACGGCGAGGGGGTGGCGGCGATGGCGTCGGCCATGGCTGGGGCGTGCAAGGGGGAGGAGCTAGAGAGGAGAGGGGTGTCTGGGAGGTTCGGGGGAGAGAGGGAAGCCGATCCATGGCGTTAGCCGGGCGAGGGAGGCGGCGAGGCGGCGAGCGGGTGCGTGGCACCCATGCGGTGCTCGCCGTCGAGCACCTGCCTGCCTGCCTGGCCGGAAGCAGCTCGCTGGCGCGGTGCTGGGCTGGGCCGGCAGGTGGGCCGGTGCTGGGCGACAGGTAAGTTTTTTCCATTTTCTTCTGTTTTCTGTTTTTTAATACTTCTGCAACTTTGTTGAATTAAATAAAATACCTAGGCAACTTCAAAAATCACCAAACTACTCCTGGTCCATAGTTGGATTATTTCCAACATGAAACATTTTAGTTTGGAGTTATTGGAGCATTTAAATATTTTATATAATTTTAAATGCCCAAATTCAAATATTTATGATTTAATCCAAAAACCCTAGGATGGCCTAGGAAAATGTGCACCACTTTTGGCAGAGGTTCTGAACCAAGACAAAAATGATGGGCATTTTAGAAGGGCATTTCAGGTTCATTGAAAATTATTTTTAGTAACCCTAGTTGGTTTCAGGGGGGACTGGGGGTTCTGTCATCCCCATTTCAAGTTTCTGATGAAAGATTAAACATGATGCAACACTCTAATGCATGACTAGCTAGGGTGTGACAACTCACCCCCACTCAAAAGAATCTCGTCCCGAGATTTGGGTTCCTCCGGGAAGAAGGCGGGATACTCGAGTCGAAGACGATCCTCCCTTTCCCAAGTTGCTTCATCCTCAGAATGGTGCGACCATTGTACTTTGAGAAACTTGATATTATGACGTCGAGTGGTACGCTCGGCCTGATCGAGGATACGAATGGGGTACTCTCGATATGTAAGATTATCTTGGAGATCAAGCGTTTCGTGGTCCACTCCACGGGTAGGATCCGAGAAGCAACGCCTGAGTTGAGAAACGTGGAAGACATCGTGGACTCTGGAGAGGTGCGGAGGTAGTTCCAATTGGTAGGCAACTTCTCCTCGCTTGGCGAGAATGCGAAAAGGTCCAATGTAACGAGGAGCCAATTTGCCTTTGATACCGAAATGATGGGTTCCCTTCAGAGGGGTAACCCGAAGATAAGCCTTCTCGTCAACCTCGAAAGTCATAGCCTTATGTTTTCGGTCATATTGACTCTTTTGACGAGATTGGGCTGTTTTCAACTTTTCACGAACGATGCGAACTTGTTCTTCTGTTCCTGAATCATATCCGGGCCAAAGAATTGTCTTTCCCTGGTCTCTGACCAGTTAAGGGGTGTTCGACACCGTCATCCATAGAGAACTTCAAAAGGGGCTTTAGCCAAGCTAGATTGATAGCTGTTGTTGTAAGCAAATTTGGCAAATGGAAGGCACTTCTCCCAATCCATTCCGAATGAGATAACAGAGGCTCGAAGCATGTCTTCTAGAATCTGGTTGACGCGTTCTACTTGACCACTCGACTGAGGGTGGAAAGCGGTGCTAAAGGAGAGACGGGTTCCCATAGCATTTTGGAAGCTTTCCCAAAATCGAGAGGTGAAAAGACTTCCTCGATCCGAATTAATTTCCAAAGGAACACCATGGAGAGACACTATCCGGGAGATGTATAAGTCTGCCAGCTGACTAGCAGTTATACTCTCACGAACAGGTGAGAAATGGGCTACTTTGGAAAGACGATCGACAACGACGAAGATAGCATTATTCCCTCTCTTGGTCCTGGGAAAACCGGTAATGAAATCCATACCAATTTTATCCCATTTCCATTCAGGAATGGCTAAGGGTTGAAGGGTGCCAGCAGGCCATTGATGCTCTGCTTTTACACGATGACAGACGTCGCAATTAGCAATATACTGAGCAATTTCTCTCTTCATCCTAGTCCACCAGAACCTCTGGCGTAGGTCCTGATACATCTTAGTACTACCGGGATGAATGGTGAGAGGAGATTCATGAGCCTCCTTAAGGATCAACTGCCGTAGATGCTGGTTCTTGGGAACCACTAAACGGTTCTCAAAATACACAACACCATGATCATTTGTGGAGAAACAACTAGCACCTCCGCTAGCAATGTTCTCCTTGATTTTAGATATTCCCTTATCTCGCTTTTGGGCAGCAATGATTTGATCCGTAAGAGTAGGTTTCGCCACCAAGGTGGAAAGAAATCCTTGAGGAACAATGTGAAGGTTAAGCTTCCGAAATTCCTCATGGAGAAGCGGTTGACTTTGTTGTAACATTAGGTTGTTACAATAAGATTTACGACTTAGCGCATCAGCCATGACGTTGGCTTTCCCTGGGGTGTAAGTTATTCCTAAGTCGAAATCTGTGATTAACTCAACCCAACGTCTTTGCCTGAGATTCAAATCCGGTTGGGTGAAAATGTACTTCAGACTCTGGTGATCAGTGAATATTTCGCAACGGTTACCGAGGAGGTAATGTCGCCAGGTCTTAAGTGCATAGACTACGGCTGCAAGCTCTAGGTCATGAGTAGGATAATTCTCCTCATGTGGGTGCAATTGCCGTGAAGCATAAGCAATTACGTGTCGATCTTGCATGAGAATGCAACCTAGTCCTTGTCGCGAGGCGTCGCAGTAGATAACAAAGTCCTTGGAGAAGTCTGGCGGTACCAGTACGGGAGCACAAGTCAGGCGTCTTTTCAGTTCCTGAAAGCTGTGCTCACATTGTGGAGTCCATTCGAACTTCTTATCTTTCTTGAGGAGTTCGGTTAGAGGTTTGGCAACTTTGGAGAAGTTTTCGACGAAGCGACGGCAATAGCTCGCTAAGCCCAGAAAACTCCGAACTTGCTTGACCGATTCAGGTGGAGTCCAATTAAGGACGGCTTGAACTCGCTCAGGGTTAATAGCAATACCTTTACCAGATATTACATGACCCAGATAGGTCACTTCTGACAACCAGAATTCACATTCAGAAAATTTGGCATAAAGGCGATGCTCTCGAAGTTTCTTCAACACTAGCCTTAGATGTTCGGCATGTTCTTCCTCGTTCTTGGAGTAGATGAGTATATCATCGAGGTAAACCATGACGAATTTATCCAAATACTCCATGAAGATTGAGTTCATTAACCGAGAAAAGGTGGCTGGAGCGTTGGTTAAACCGAAGGACATGACGGTGTACTCGTATTGGCCATAACGAGTAACAAAGGCCGTTTTAGGAATGTCCCCGTTTCTGATTTTGATTTGATGGTAGCCCAACCTCAAATCCATCTTGGAGAAGATTGAGGATCCAGCGAGCTGATCATACAGGTCGTTGATCCTGGGGAGCGGATATTTGTTCTTGATTGTGACCAAATTGACAGGTCGATAATCTACAACCATCCGGTCTGTACCATCCTTCTTCTTGACGAAGAGGACGGGGCAAGCCCACGGAGATGAACTAGGTCGGATGAAACCCTTTTTCAAGGACTCATCGAGTTGTTTCTTAAGCTCGTCTAGTTCTAGTGGTGCCATCTTATAGGGTCTTCTAGCAATCGGAACGGTTCCTGGAATGAGGTCTATTACGAACTCAACATCCCTGTCAGGTGGAACACCTGGCAATTCCTCTGGGAAGACATCCGGGAAGTCACGGACTACCGGAACGTCCTCAAGGTCTGGCAAAGGGCTGGCGTTAAGAGAATATAATTGTCGCTTGGATAATCGGGTTAAGACATTGACTTTCTTGCCCGAAGGGTGAGTGAGTTGAACAGTCCTAGCGAAGCAATCAATTTTGGCATGATGAGCTGACATCCAGTCCATACCCAAAATGATATTAATATCTAAAAATTTAAGGGCTATCAACGATGCAAGGAAAACAAGTCTGTCGACTTGGATTTCATTTCCATAACTTACCCTAGAGGTCTGCCATCTAGAACCAGGAGTAGAAATTTCCATGGTGGATGGCATGTCACAAAATGCGGTGTTATGCAAATGAGCATAGTTCTCGGATATAAATGAATGAGAGGCTCCTGTATCGAAAAGAACAGATGCCGGGTGGCAATTAACAAGGAGCGTATCGAGAACGACGTTGGGATCTTCTTGAGCTTCTTCGGCAGAGATACAGTTGACATGGCCACGTGTAGCGGTGGCCGGCTTGGCGTGGAACACTTTCCCTGTCGGTTTGCCACGGCCAACAGCTTTAGCAGACTGGTTGGGGTTGGTCTGGGGACACTCACGCATATAGTGACCAGATTCCCCACACTTGAAACAGGTCATGGAACTGGTACGTGGGGGAGCATTGTTGGTTGGACCCCCATAGGGCTTGGCTGGTGCAGACTGTTGAACAGGGCGTGGCGCCTGGAAAGACGGCCTTGGTGTGAACCTGGGTGGCAGGGCGGTGTTGGGTACCCACACGCGGCACTTCTGAGGACCAGCACCGGATGAGGAACCCATGTCACGGCCATGCTTGCGTGTTGCGTCATAATCAGTCTGACCAGTTTCAGCACTGATGGCCTTGTTAACAAGTTTCTGAAAAGATGTGCACTCATGCAGACGGAGGTTGCGGCGAAGCTCAGGACTAAGGCCCTTACGGAACCTTGCTTGCTTCTTGGCATCAGTAGAAACTTCCTCAGTTGCATAACGTGCGAGGTTACCAAACTCCCTGCTATAAGCATCCACAGAGAGTCGGCCTTGGGTGAAATTGCAAAATTCCTCACGTTTACGGTCCATGAGACCCTCCGGAATGTGATGTTCACGGAAAGCCTCGCTGAATTCAGCCCAAGTAGTGACATGGCCTGCTGGGCGCATAGCTCCATAATTCTCCCACCATAGACTGGCGGGGCCTTCAAGATGATATGCAGCAAAGGTGACCTTGTCAGCCTCCGCTACCAGCGCGGAACGCAGTTTGTGAGAGATACTGCGAAGCCAGTCATCAGCGTCGAGAGGCTCGACGGAGTGGTGGAACGTGGGTGGATGTAATTTGATAAAATCACTGAGTGACACCACGTTAGACCTCTGATGGTGTGCTGTGTTCTGTTCGATACGCTCCAGCAAACGGTTGGTCTCCCGCTTGTTTCTCTCAGCTTCCATCATAACCTCAGCTAGGGAAGGAGGATGAGGCAGATTTGCATCCCTGACTTCACTGCCTTCGGCCTGCTCTTGAGGAGCAGGGTTAGTGCGCGTGTTGACCATCCTAGGTAAACAAGACAATGATTTAGTCAGGATGATAAATTCCGACATAGGATACAAAATGTAAAGGATAACTCGAAATGCAAGATGATCATCCGTATGACATGGTAGATACAGAAACTGCTTCTTTATTCCATCATCATACACACCATACAGGGTTTAGTACAAGACCAAACAAAGTACTATTACGGTGAAAAGAGGATTACATCTCATCGGAGGCATTCCAAGCTCCTATACATTATTTTTCTACATCTCCGGAAAGAGTACAAACTAGGTCATATCCCACGAGTCACGCAGGACGATAGACGAGACAGCTAACACGAACTAGTGATACTACCACTAACTCAGACCGATCCGTAGTAGTCCTCGTAGAAGTCACCTCCATAGCCTGGAAGCTCAACATGATCATCCGGAAACAGATGATCTCGCGGAGCTTGTGGATCATAGGGACTAGGATGAGGTCTTGGACCAACAGACGGTGGTCTGCAGGGACCGCGAGGTGGGGTGATGCCTCCTACATCACGCCAACCCATCACGTCTGGCAGAGCAGATCTCACAGGATAGAGATCGCGCATATCCGAATATCCAGCTTGCACCGCCGGTGCGAACCGAGTCAATGTGGCCCAGTGGTCAGCACGGGTATTGAAGAGCTCTAACCTCAAGGCCCGATTTTCACGGTCCTTATCCTCGAGCATCTCAGCAGTGGTGCGAGTCCGTGAATCCTCCTGGGTGGGGTCAGCATAGATAGCCTGGAGATACCCTTGTGCTCCCGGAAGTGATCCTGGCATATACCGGAAATCAGAGTCCCGAAATAGACCAGATCTGACTCGCATGATGGTCATCATAGAGTAGGCGGCGTCCTGCACAGCCATCTCAATAGTAACCCCGAGTCCATAGGAGCAGTGAAGGGGCTCGGTGGACCCAGGGTAAGATGGAAATATCCTGACAGTGCAGAGATACTGGCTTTGATTGAAGTCCTGAAATTGCTCTTCGACCGTGTACTCAGGATACCAACGGTATCCTGCCTCAGTCATTACCCTGACCAACATGGCAGTATGGCCGGGTACATCTAGGCATCGAGTCAGGCGAACCACTTGATTGAGGTCGCGAGTGGCCATCTGAAAGCACAATCATAATGCAAAGGCATTAGAATTTCTAGCAAAATTTCGGCAGCATAACAGCTGTAAATGCTCAAGAAGGATTTTGAGACATTTGACAAAGGATTTCATACACACTCAACATCATCATATCAAAGTTCTGAGACCATCCTAACAACATAACGTGGTAGTAGAATTGAACTAGGCTTGTATCCATCAAACCTATAAGGTACTACTGATTAGTAACACGTGATCCTGATAGAGAGAATAGATCCTAATTCCTTAACCCTCGGTGGAAGAATAGACTGACTCAGATCAGAATGTTATAAGATAAAGGAGTAAAAAGAGCCTTACGTTCCAACCCACAAACAATTCCCCTACATATAACTAAAGAATTTCTAGACTCAACATCGACCAGTTTGGCTTGGAGAACCTACAGGCAGTCCGGCTCTGATGCCAACGCTGTCAGGACCCCGACTCGGTGTCACATCGATCTAGCCGGTAACACCTCATATCACTTTGCGGCGTCACGCACGGTATCCCCACGGGTGTCGCCTTACCTTTGCCCGGGACCGTTTGCGCCTTTTGGCTCACGTATATGATAGTGTCGCTAGCATCCATATGATAAGGAGCCCGGGCTGACATGACTAGTCGTAAACCCAAAGTGGCACAGACTTACAGGGACAGGCATCCATGACCCAGCTTCGAACGTGTCGGTCATCAGCAAGTGGGTCCGGGCTGTAGCACTGGGCTAGCAGATCTCCGGTAAACCGGGCTGTAGCGGGCTAACAGGACTCCGATACTCAATGCGTGACATTTCCCCGAAGGGACAGACACAGGAACGAAGAAGGACACATGCCGGCCAACCTAAGTGTTCCAGAGCAGTAGCAAGCTACCATGGCTCAGCGGTAACACTAGGAGACATTTCCCGGTAAGAGAGGCTACTAAAGATAAACAACTAGATAGTCAGATCCCACACATACCAAGCATTTCAACCATACACACAATATGCTCGATATGTGCAAATACAACGAAGCATCACAACATGACTCTACGACACAAGTACTTTATTTAAGGCTCAGGGAGCCATACATATCATACACAAAGGTACGGGTCTCACGACCCAACATTCAAGTCATACAGTCATACAAACCAGCAGCGGAAGTAACTTGTCTGAGTACAGACAACTAGTAAAATAAAAGAGGCTTGGAAGGCCTAGCTATACTACGTGGTCCTTCATAGGCTCAAGATCACCACCTGGGCCTTTAGCCTACTCGTTGATGTCAACGTCTA
>NC_041391.1:227096853-227111229 GCF_002162155.2 Triticum dicoccoides
GGACAGAGTGGCACGGCGTGGGGTGGACGGAGGGCGTGGCTACGGCGAGGGGGTGGCGGCGATGGCGTCGGCCATGGCTGGGGCGTGCAAGGGGGAGGAGCTGGAGAGGAGAGGGGGTGTCTGGGAGGTTCGGGGGAGAGAGGGAAGCTGATCCACGGCGTTAGCCGGGCGAGGGAGGCGGCGAGGCGGCGAGCAGGTGCGTGGCACCCATGCGGTGCTCGCCGTCGAGCACCTGCCTGCCTGCCTGGCCGGAAGCAGCTCGCTGGCGCGGTGCTGGGCTGGGCCGGCAGGTGGGCCGGTGCTGGGCGACAGGTAAGTTTTTTCCATTTTCTTCTGTTTTCTGTTTTTTTAATACTTCTGCAACTTTGTTGAATTAAATAAAATACCTAGGCAACTTCAAAAATCACCAAACTACTCCTGGTCCATAGTTGGATTATTTCCAACATGAAACATTTTAGTTTGGAGTTATTGGAGCATTTAAATATTTTATATAATTTTAAATGCCCAAATTCAAATATTTATGATTTAATCCAAAAACCCTAGGATGGCCTAGGAAAATGTGCACCACTTTTGGCAGAGGTTCTGAACCAAGACAAAAATGATGGGCATTTTAGAAGGGCATTTCAGGTTCATTGAAAATTATTTTTAGTAACCCTAGTTGGTTTCAGGGGGGACTGGGGGTTCTGTCATCCCCATTTCAAGTTTCTGATGAAAGAGTAAACATGATGCAACACTCTAATGCATGACTAGCTAGGGTGTGACAGACATTGCGCAGGCCGGCGCCCGCATGGCGCCTGCCTGGTCTCGATCGTCATGGCTTGCGTCACGAGCACCTCGCGAGGACCCTGCCTTGATCTCTCCGCCTCCTCGCGAGCCTTCCTAGCGAGGCCGTTCCTGAGGAAGCCTTGTGCTGTCCGCCCCGCAAGGCTTGGCCCCTCGCGAGGGTCTTTAGTCTTGTGCTGATGAAGATGGGCCGAACTGGGCCTCCACTTGAGCCACGCCGTAGGCCGCAGGCAGGCAAGTCTGGGGACTCCCATTCCCAGAACGCCGACAACTTCCTTGCCGTCCCCGATAAAGCAAGAAGGGCACGTCGGCAGCGCATTAAATGCATTTGTCCTATGGTGCTAGAGGATAGACTCGACCACTGTATAGCTTTCCACCTCCTGTGCGCCACTGTGGCAGCCCCTTTGTCTATAAAAGGAGGCCCGCGGCATACTGGGAGAGGATTCAGACTTTTTGGACCCTGTACGCCTGGTAGCTAGTCCAAGAACACCACATAAACAGAAACCAGCAGGAGTAGGGTATTACGCATCACTTGCGGCCCGAACCAGGATAATCCCCCCCCCCCACGCCTTGTCCTCTCAATCCTGCTCTTTCCACAGCCCCGCGTCCGCCAACCATAGCAAAAGGGATTCCTCGTGAACACGTAGGTGTCATTTCCCCCTGTGACGCCCGGATAGTTACGCTACAGTAATCCTTCGCTAATGATGCCACGTCACCTTGATTACTGTGGCTAATCTCGCATTAGTTCGAAAACGATTCGAATTCAAACTTAATTTTTTGGCAAACAAACAAAGTTTTCAAACTTTAAAACAAAAATGTTCGGACCGTGTCAAATATTGCATAGATAATTATGGTGAAGTAAACACATTTTTAGAAAATGTCTAAATAATTTAAACTGATTTAAAACAGAAAAGAATTAAATAAAAAGTAAAAACAAAACAAAAGAAAGGAAACCCCCGCGGCTCCCCATGGGCCTTGGCCCATCCCACCCATCCGGCTGACCCTACCGAAACGGCCCACCCGACCCTCCTGCTTAGCCCCCTCCCCCAACCCGAACCCTAGCACCACTCCCATTCCCCCCCCGCCGCCCCCACGATCTGGATCAGGCTCGATCCCGATCCCGTCGTCCCCATCCCACGACCCCCACTCCCTTCCCCACGGTCCACTCCTCCCTCTCCCCCCCGATCTGGATCGGGGGTAACCGACCCAACGCCGACGCCCGTCTCTCCCTTCGATCCAGAGGGCGTCGCCATCGTCGTTACCTTGTCCACGGTCGTCGCGTGGCCATCGTCCTTCCCGCGCCCAGAGAGTCTGACCGGGAGGAGCGCCATCGTCTTCTCCTTCGTCTATGCCATTGGATCGGAGCTGGGAGGCCGCCCTCACATCACCCGCTGCTTCTTCCCCGATGCTGGCCGCCGCACGCCATCGCCGGATCCGCTGCGGATGCTGCACCATCACCCTCACCGAACCCCTCCTCGAGCATCGCTGTGAGCTCACGGTCCTCCTCACCCTCTTCTCACTCCTCCCCGTGCCCCGTTGGCTCACCTCCGACGAGGGCAAGTCGTCACCACTGTCAGACGTCGTTGTTGTGGTCACTTTCACCCGCCCCTACACGAACCGCTTACACCACTGCACGCGCCTCGTCGTGCTGGTTCTCCAAGTGTTCGCAGATGAACATTTTGTCGCCGGGGTTGCATTCCGGCATGACGTCGCCCTTCTGCCTGCTGCTACCGGATACCACGTCGCACCTCACGTGCCTCTGGTCGCTGCGTTCGGCTGACGGCCGCGCGCCCCGCCGGAGCTCGCCGTGGCTCCTAGATGAGGCCGCCGGAGTCCTCTGTCTCCCTTTTCCCCCGCGTACACACAGCCACTGCAGGGGCATATTGTGCCCCTGACAGGTGGGACGTCCCTTAAAAAAAGAGAAGAGAATTTAAAGTAAATAAACAAATTATCAGTTAATTAATTAGCAAATTAATTAAGTTAATAATCCTGTTTAACTAAACTAATCCTGATTAGATTAACCTAATTACTAATTAAACTAATTAATTTGTTTTAGTTAATCTCAGTCAATGACAAGCGGGACCCACTGATCAGGTTGACCAGTCAACCCCTGTTGACTGCTGACATCAGCATGATATCATGCCGATGTCATAAATCCAATTTCGAATTTAATTAAATAATTAATTAAATTCAAGAAATTAATAATATCTTTTAAAAATTAATATAAAATAAACCGTAGCTCAGATGAAAATACCTTCTACATGAAAGTTGTTCAGAACGAAGAGACGAATCCGAATACGCGGTCCGTTCGTCCGCCACACACCCCTAACCTATCGAACCCGCAACTTTCCCCCTCCGGCTCCTCTGCCCGAAAACACGAAACACCGGGAATACTTTCCCGGGGGTTTTCCCCCCTTCACCGGTATCACCTACTACCGCGTTAGGGCACACCGAACAACGCGTATTGCCTTGATATATTTTGTGGTGCTTTGTTTGCTCTGTATTCATTATTTCTTCCCCCTCTTCTCTCCGGTAGACTACGAGACCGACGCTGCTGCTGACCAGTTCGACTACGGAGTTGACGACCCCTCTCTCTTGCCAGAGCAACCAGGCAAGCCCCCCCCCTTTGATCACCAGATATCGCCTACTCTTCTCTATACTGCTTGCATTAGAGTAGTGTAGCATGTTACTGCTTTCCGTTAATCCTATTCTGATGCATAGCCTGTCATTGCTGCTACAGTCATTGATACCTTACCCGCAATCCTAAATGCTTAGTATAGGATGCTAGTGTTCCATCAGTGACCCTACACTCTTGTCCGTCTGCCATGCTATACTACTGGGCTGTGATCACTTCGGGAGGTGATCACGGGCATATACTATATACTTTACACTGTTACATTATTGGTGATACTGTTTGGAGATGGGGGCTGAAGGGGCAGGTGGCTCCATCCAGGTAGTGGTGGGCCTGAGTTCCCGACGGCCCCCGACTGTTACTTTGTGGCAGAGCGACAGGGCAGGTTGAGACCACCTAGGAGACAGGTGGGCCTGGCCTTGTTCGGCATTCGCGGATACTTAACACGCTTAACGAGATCTTGGTATTTGATCTGAGTCTGGCTACTGTCCTATACGCACTAACCATCTACGCGGGAGTAGTTATGGGTATCCCGGCGTCGTGGTATCAGCCGAAGCACTTCAGACGTCAGCGACGGAGCGGCGCGCGCCGGATTGGAACGTAAGCCTGCTCTTGCATTAAGGGGGCTAGTTCTGCTTCCGGCCGCCCACGCAACATGCAGGTGTGCTATGGGCGATGGGCCCAGACCCCTGTGCGCTTAGGTTTAGACCGGCGTGCTGGCCTCTCTGTTTTGCCTAGGTGGGGCTGCGACGTGTTGATCTTCCGAGGCCGGGCATGACCCAGGAAAGTGTGTCCGGCCAAATGGGATCGAGCGTGTTGGGCTATGTGGTGCACCCCTGCAGGGAAGTTAATCTATTCGAATAGCCGTGATCTTCGGTAACAGGACGACTTGGAGTTGTACCTTGACCTTATGACAACTAGAACCGGATACTTAATAAAACACACCCTTCCAAGTTCCACAGACAACCCGGTGATCGCTTTTCTACAGGGCGACGAGGAGAGGATCGCCGGGTAGGTTTATGCTATGCGATGCTACTTGGAGATGCTACTTGGAGATGCTACTTGGAGGACTTCAATCTACTCTCTTCTACATGCTGCGAGACGGAGGCTGCCAGAAGCGTAGTCTTCGATAGGACTAGCTATCCCCCTCTTATTCTGGCATTCTGCAGTTCAGTCCACCGATATGGCCTCCTTACACATATACCCATGCATATGTAGTGTAGTTCCTTGCTTGCGAGTACTTTGGATGAGTACTCACGGTTGCTTTCTCCCTCTTTTCTCCTTTCCCTTCTACCTGGTTGTCGCAACCAGATGCTGGAGCCCTGGAGCCAGACGCCACCGTCGACGAAGATCCCTACTACACTGGAGGTGCCTACTACTACGTGCAGGCCGCTGACGACGACCAGGAGTAGTTAGGAGGATCCCAGGCAGGAGGCCTGCCCCTCTTTCGATCTGTATCCCAGTTTGTGCTAGCCTTCTTAAGGCAAACTTGTTTAACTTATGTCTGTACTCAGATATTGTTGCTTCCGCTGACTCGTCTATGATCGAGCACTTGTATTCGAGCCCTCGAGGCCCCTGGCTTGTATTATGATGCTTGTATGACTTATTTTATTTGTAGAGTTGTGTTGTGATATCTTCCCGTGAGTCCCTGATCTTGATCGTACACATTTGCATGCATGATTAGTGTACGATTGAATCGGGGGCGTCACACCCCCGACAGCAAATTTCAAGAACAATCATCAAATTCACTGAAACCTAACACATCACACAAAGTTTTTGGAATCGTGGAAACACTAGCACCCAAATCACATAAAGCATAGCATTGATGATCTCTAATATTAATTTTAATAGTAGGTTCCCACTCATCATAAAGTTTTCAAGGAATAGAAACTTCTAATTCAAGTTTTTCTTCATAAGATTTCATTAAAGCATCAAAGATATGTTTAGTAAAAGCTTTATTTTGATCATAATCATGAGGAGAATTTAACACGGATTGCAACAAGGAAATACAATCTATCAAAGAACAATTATCATAATTAAATTCCTTGAAATCCAAAATAGTGGGTTCATTGCTATGTAAGTTTTTGACCTCTTCAATCCCACTTTTACCAATTTTTGCACAAAGATCTAAAAACTCTGAATCATTGGAACGCCTTTTAACTAAAGTTGACTCATCTCTAGTCCCATGTTTATCAAGATTCATATTGGAAAACAAAGATTTAATAGGAGACACATCAATCACTTTTAGATCTTCATCATTATTATCATGAAAAATAGAAGAACATGCTTTCACAATGCAATGTTTTTTAGCACGCATCCTAGCTGTTCTTTCTTTGCACTTATCAATGGAAATTCTCATAACTTTGAGAGACTCATTGATATGATGCTTAGGTGGAATAGATCTAAGTTTCAAAGAATCAACATCAAGAGAAATTCTATCCATGTTCCTAGCCAACTCATCAATCTTAGGAAATTTTTCTTCAAGCAAAGCATTGAAATTCTTTTGCGAATTCATAAATTCTTTAACACTAATCTCAAAATCAAAGGGCATATTATTAAAATTTCCATAAGAGTTGTTGTAGGAATCACTATAATTATTAGAGGAATTACTAGGGAACGGCCTAGAATTAAAGTTTCCTCTATACACATTTTTACCAAAGTTGTTCCTACCAACAAAATTCACATCCAAGAATTCATTATTATTCTCAATCAAAGTGGACAAAGGCATATCATTAGGATCAGAAGAAACACTCTTATTAGCAAACAATTTCATAAGTTCATCCATCTTTCCACTCAAAACATTAATCTCTTCTATCGCATGAACCTTTTTACTAGTGTATCTTTCGGTATACCATTGAGAATAATTAACCATAATATTATCTAGGAGTTTAGTAGCTTATCCTAAAGTGATTTCCATAAAAGTACCACCCGCGGCCTAATCTAAAAGATTTCTAGAAGCAAAATTCAATCCGGCATAATTTTTTTGTATAATCATCCATAAATTCAAACCATGTGTGGGGCAGTTATGTATCATTAATTTCATCCTCTCCCAAGCTTGTGCAACATGCTCATGATCAAGTTGCTCAAAATTCATAATATTGTTTCTAAGAGAGATGATCTTAACGGGAGGAAAATACTTAGAGATAAAAGCATCTTTGCACTTATTCCATGAATCAATACTATTTTTAGGCAAAGAAGAGAACTAAGTTTTAGCACGATCTCTAAGCAAAAACAGAAATAGCTTCAATTTAACAATATCATTATCCACATCTTTCTTCTTTTGCATATCGCACAAATCAACAAAGTTTTTTGGATGGGTAGCGGCATCTTCACTAGGAAGGCTAGAAAATTGATCTTTCATGACGAGATTCAACAAAGCAGCATTAATTTCACAAGATTCAGCAACGGTAATAGGAGCAATCAGAGTGCTAATAAAATCATTGTTGTTGCTATTGGAAAAGTTACATAATTTAGTACTATCTTGAGCCATCGTGACAAATAATCAATCCAACACACAAGCACATAAGAAGAAAGCGAAGAGAGACGAACGAAAAAGGGCGAATAAAACGGCAAGGGTGAAGTGGGGGAGAGGAAAACGAGAGGCAATTGGCAAATAATGTAATGCGAGGGAGAAGTGTTTGTGATGGGTACTTGGTATGTCTTGACTTGAGCATAGATCTCCCCGGCGACGGCGCCAGAAATCCTTCTTGCTACCTCTTGAGCATGTGTTGGTTTTCCCTTGAAGAGGAAAGGGTGATGCAGCACAGTAGCGTAAGTATTTCCCTCAGTTTTTGAGAACCAAGGTATCAATCCAGTAGGAGACTACACATAAATCGCCTAGTACCTGCACAAACGATCAAGAACCTTGCAACCAACGCGATAAAGGGGTTGTCAATCCCTTAAAGGCCACTTGCAGAACTGAGATCTGATAAAGATAATAAGACAAAATATTTTTGGTATTTTTGTTGTATAGACTGAAAAGTAAAGATTGCAAAATAAATAGTAAACTAGAATTATAGATCAGAAACTTATATGATGTAAAGTAGACACGGGGGCCATAGGTTTCACTAGTGGCTTCTCTCAAGATATCATATATTACGGTGGGTGAACAAATTACTGCCAAGCAATTGATAGAAAACCGCATAGTTATGAGAATATCAAGGCATGATCATGAACATAGGCATCACGTCCATGTCAAGTAGACCGAAACGATTCTGCATCTACTACTATTACTCCACACATCGACCGCTATCCAGCATGCATCTAGAGTATTAAGTTCTTAAGAACAAAGTAACGCATTAAGCAAGATGACATGATGTAGAGGGATAAACTCAAGCAATATGATATAAACCCCATCTTTTTATCCTCGATGGCAACAATACAATACGTGTCGGTTCCCTTTCTGTCACTGGGATCGAGCACCTCAAGATTGAACCCAAAGCTAAGCACTTCTCCCATTGCAAGAAAGATCAATCTAGCAGGGCAAACCAAACTGATAATTCGAAGAGACTTGCAAAGATATCAATCGTGCATATAAGAATTCAGAGAAGAATCAAATATTGTTCATAGATAATCCTGATCATAAACCCACAATTCATCTGATCTCGGCAAACACACCACAGAAAGTATTGCATCGAATAGATCTCCAAGAACATCGAGGAGAACTTTGTATTGAGAACCAAAGAGAGAGAAGAAGACATCTAGCTAATAACTATGGACCCGAAGGTCTGTGGTAAACTACTCACACATCATCAGAGAGGATATGGTGTTGATGTAGAAGCCTTCCGTGATTGAATCCCCCTCCGGAAGATTGCCGGAAAAGGCCCCAAGATGGGATCTCACGGGTAGAGAAGGTTGCAGCGGTGGAAAAGTGGTTTCATGGCTCCCCTGGACGTTTTCAGGGCATAAGAGTATATATAGGCGAAAGAAGTAGGTCGGTGGAGCTACGAGGGGCCCATGAGGGTGGGGGCGAGCCTACCCCCTGGGCGCGCCCTCCTGCCTCGTGGATGCCTCGTTGCGTCTCTGACTTCCACTCCAAGTCTCCTGGATTGTGTTTGTTCCAAGAAAGATCCTTGCGAAGGTTTCGTTCCGTTTGATATTCCTTTTCTGTGAAACACTGAAATAGGCAAAAAAACAACAACTGGCACTAGGCCTCCGGTTAATAGGTTAGTCCTAAAAATAATATAAAAGAGCATATTAAAGCCCATTAAACATCCAAAACAGATAATATAATAGCATGGAATGATCAAAATTATAGATACGTTGGAGACGTATCAGCATCCCCAAGCTTAATTCCTGCTCGTCCTCGAGTAGGGAAATGATAAAAACAGAATTTTTGATGTGGAATGCTACCTAACATAATTTTCAATGTAATTTTCTCTACTGTGGCATGAATGTTCGGATCCGAAAGATTCAAGACAAAAGTTTAACTTTGACATAAAAATAATAATACTTCAAGCATACTAATAAAGCAATCATGTCTTCTCAAAATAACATGGCCAAAGAAAGTTATCCCTACAAAATCATATAGTCTGGCTATGCTCTATCTTCATCACACAAAATATTTGAATCATGCACAACCCCGATGACAAGCCAAGCAATTGTTTCATCCTTTGATGTTCTCAAACCTTTTCAACTTTCATGCAATACATGAGTGTGAGCCATGGACATAGCACTATAGGTGGAATAGAATGGTGGTTGTGGAGAAGACAAAAAGGAGAAGATAGTCTCACATCAACTAGGCGTATCAACGGGCTATGGAGATGCCCATCAATAATATCAATATGAGTGAGTAGGGATTGCCATGCAACAGATGCATTAGAGCTATATGTGTATGAAAGCTGAACAAAGGAAACTAAGTGGGTGTGCATCCAACTCGCTTGCTCACAAAGGCCTAGGGCATTTTGAGGAAGCCCATCGTTGGAATATACAAGCCAAGTTCTATAATGTAAAATTCCCACTATTATATGAAAGTGACAAAATAAGAGACTCTCTATCATGAAGATCACGGTGCTATTTTGAAGCACAAGTGTGGAAAAAGGATAGTAACATTGTCCCTTCTCTCCTTTTCTCTCATCATTTTTGTTAGTGGGCTTCTTTGGCCTCTTCATTTTTTCGTCCAGAGTCTCATCCCGACTTATGGGGGAATCATAGTCTCCATCATCCTTTCCTCACATGGGACAATGCTCTAATAATGAAGATCATCACACTTTTATTTACTTACAACTCAAGAATTACAACTCGGTACTTAGAACAAATATGACTCTATGTGAATGCCTCCGGCGGTGTACCGGGATATGCAATGAATCAAGAGTGACATGTATGAATGATGAATGGTGGCCTTGCCACAAATACAATGCCAACTACATGATCATGCAAAGCAATATGACAATGATGGAGCGTGTCATAATAAACAGAACGGTGGAAAGTTGCATGGCAATATATCTCGGAATGGCTATGGAAATGCCATAATAGGTAGGTATGGTGGCTGTTTTGAGGAAGGTATATGGTGGGTGTATGATATCGGCGAAAGGTGTGCGGTATTAGAGAGGCTAGCAATAGTGGAAGGGTGAGAGTGTGTATAATCCATGGACTCAACATTAGTCATAAAGAACTCACATACTTATTTTAAAAATCTATTAGTTATCGAAACAAAGTACTATGCACATGCTCCTATGGGGATAGATTGGCAGGAAAAGACCATCGCTCGTCCCCGACCGCCACTCATAAGAAGACAATCAATAAATAAATCATGCCCCGACTTCATCACATAACGGTTCACCATACGTGCATGCTACGGGAATCACAAACTAACACAAGTATCTCTCAAATTTACAAATAGTCAACTAGTATGACTCTAATATCACCATCTTCATATCTCAAAACAATCAGAAGGAATTAAACTTCTCATAGTATTCAATGCACTTTATATGATAGTTTTTATTATGCCCATCTTGGATGATCATCATATTAGGACAACTTTTATAGCCAAAGCAAATTACCATGCTGTTCTAAAAGACTCTCAAAATAATATAAGTGAAGCATGAGAGATCAATAATTTCTATAAAATAAAACCACCACCGTGCTCTAAAAAGATGTAAGTGAAGCACTAGAGCAAAATTATCTAGCTCAAAAGATATAAGTGAAGCACAAAGAGTATTCCAATAAATTCTGATTCATGTGTGTCTCTCCAAAAGGTGTGTACAGCAAGGATGATTGTGGGAAACTAAAAATAAAAGACTCAAATCATACAAGACGCTCCAAGCAAAACACATATCATGTGGTGAATAAAAATATAGCCTCAAGTAAAGTTACCGATAGGCGAAGACGAAAGAGGGAATGACTTACGGGGCATCCCTAAGCTTAGGCTTTTGGTTGTACTTGATTTTTCCCTTGGGGTGCCTTGGGAATCCCCAAGCTTAGGCTCTTGCCACTCCTTATTCCAAAATCCACCAAATCTTTACCCAAAAACTTGAAAACTTCACAACACAAAATAGAAAATCTCATGAGCTCCGTTAGTGTAAGAAAACAAACCACCACATTAAGGTACTGTAATGAACTCATTATTTATTTACATTGGTGTCAAACCTACTGTATTCCAACTTCTCTATGGTTCATACCCCCGATACTAACCATAGATTCATCAAAATAAGGAAACAACACACGAAAAACAGAATCTGTCAAAAATAGAACTGTCTGTAGTAATCTGTATCAAACGTATACTTCCACAACTCCAAAAATTATGAAATAAATTGGTGGACGTGAGGAATTTATCTGTTGATCATCTTCAGAAAGAATCAACCTAAAATCGCTCTCCAGTAAAAAATGGCAGCTAATCTCGTGAGCGCTAAAGTTTATGTTTTTTACAGCAAGATCGGAAAGGCTTCACTCAAGTCTTCCCAAAGGTTCTACTTGGCACAAACACTAATTAAAACATAAAACCACATCTAAACAGAGGCTAGATGAATTATTTATTACTAAACAGGAACAAAAAGCAAGAACAAAAATAAAATTGGGTTGCCTCCCAACAAGCGCTATCGTTTAACGCCCCTAGCTAGGCATGAAAACAAGAATAGATCTAGGTATTGCCATCTTTGGTATGCAATCCATATGTGGCTCTCATAATATATTCATAAGGTAATTTAATTTTCTTTCTAGGAAAGCGTTCCATGCCTTTCCTTAATGGAAATTGGAATCTAATATTTCCTTCTTTCATATCAATAATTGCACCAATCGTTCTAAGGAAAAGTCTACCAAGAATGATAGGACATGTAGGATTGCAATCTATATCAAGAACAATGAAATCTACAGGCACATAATTCCTATTTGCAACAATAAAAACATCATTAATCCTTCCCATAGGTTTCGTAATGGTGGAATCCACAAGGTGCAAATGTCGGTGTACAAAAGTAGGGCTCCCTTTTTGCACCCCATTACTTGTGCGCGGGCAGTCGCAGCCCCACGCCCCTGGCCATGCTTGGCGGGGCAGAGGAACCAAAGGCACACGACGTCTAGACCAACACCAAGCCGGAAACACAAAGAGCAGAAGGGCGAGGAGGACTCCCCCGGCAAGGCCCTTGCGGGGGCGGTCTCCACAGCCCTGGCAAGAGCCTTGCCGGGGCAACTTGCCCAATGCCAGCAGGGCTGCCACCCTTGAGCCTGAGAGTTCCGACGCCCTCAAACCACATTGGAACCAAGGCTCGGGAAGCGCCTTCATGGTGGCATGCAGATCTTTGTGAAGACCAGAAGCATACAAGACTAGACGAATAACTAGAAGACAAATATCCTCGGCAAGATCCTTGCAAAGGATGCCCACGAGACCCCCGGTAAGCCTGTTGCCGGGTACGACCACGATGCCACTGCAAGACCCTTGCCGGGGCCCCGGCAAGACTCTTGCCGAAGACATACACGGGGCCGCAGCCAGGCCCACATCTGCCAAGACTCCCCCGCCGTTCCCATGCAGCTGCCAGCCCACAAACTAGGAGAGCACCTGTGTGGCGACGTGTGGCCTCTACGCCAACTCAGCAAGCACCTGCGTGGTGGCATGCAGATCTTCGCGAAGGCTCTGCCACCGCACCAACTCAGCAGCCATCCAGCCAGCATGGCACTACCCACCTCATCAGTTTGGACGAGCGTCGAAGCCAGGCGAGGCGGCGACAGCTGGGACGAGCTTCCTTGCCATCCCTAATAAAGCAAGAAGGGCACGTCGGTAGTGCATTAAATGCGTTTGTCCTACGGTGCCAGAGGATAGACTCGACCACTGTATAGCTTTCCACCTCCTGTGCGCCACTGTGGCAGCCCCTTTGTCTATAAAATGAGGCCCGCGGCATACTGGGAGAGGATTCAGACTTTTTGGACCCTGCATGCCTGGTAGCTAGTCCAAGAATACCAGATAAATAGAAACCAGCATGAGTAGGGTATTACGCATCACTTGCGGCCCGAACCTGGATATCCCCCCCCCCCCGTGTTGATCTCTAAATCCCGCTCTTTCCACAGCCCCGCGCCTGCCAACCGTAGCAAAAGGGATTGCTCGTGATACCATAGGTGTCGTTTCCCCCGGCAGCAAATTTAAAGAACAATCATCAAATTCACAGAAACCTAACATATCACACAAAGTTTTTGGAATTGTGGAAACACTAGCACCCAAATCACATAAAGCATAGCAATCATGATCTTTTAGTAGGTTCCCACTCATCATAAATTTTCAAGGAGTAGAAACTTCTAATTCAAGTTTTTCTTCATAAGATTGCATTAAAGCATCAACGATATGTTTAGTAAAAGCTTTATTTTGATCATAATCATGAGGAGAATTTAACACAGATTGCAACAAGGAAATACAATCTATCAACGAACAATTATCATAATTAAATTCCTTGAAATCCAAAGTAGTGGGTTCATTGCTATGTAAAGTTTTGACCTCTTCAATCCCACTTTTACCAATTTTTGCATCAAGATCCAAAAACTCCGAATCGTTGGGACGCCTTTTAACTAAAGTTGACTCATCTCCAGTACCATGTTTATCAAGATTCATATTGGAAAACAAAGATTTAATAGGAGACATATCAATCACTTTTAGATCTCCGCCATTATTGTCATGAAAACTAGAAGAACACGTTTCACAAAGCAATCTTTTTTAGCACGCATCCTAGCAGTTCCTTCTTTGCACTCATCAATGGAAATTCTCATGGCTTTGAGAGACTCATTGATATCTTGCTTAGTTGGAATAGATCTAAGTTTCAAGGAATCAACATCAAGAGAAATTCTATCCACATTCCTAGCCAACTCATCAATCTTAGGCAATTTTTCTTCAAGCAAAGCATTGAAATTCTTTTGCGAATTCATAAATTATTTAACACTAGTCTCAAAATCAGAGGGCATCTTATTAAAATTTCCATAAGAGTTGTTGTAGGAATTACCATAATTACTAGAGGAATTACTAGGGAACGGCCTAGAATTAAAGTTTCCTCTATACGCGTTATTACCAAAGTTGTTCCTACCAACAAAATTCACATCCAAGGATTCATTATTATTCTCAATCAAAGTGGACAAAGGCATATCATTAGGATCAGAAGAAACACTCTTATTAGCAAACAATTTCATAAGTTCATCATAAGCAAGCCAGCCAGCCGGGTGGCACTACCTGCCTCGTTAGTTCGGACGCGTGTCGAAGGCAGGCGAGGCGGCGACAGCTGGGATGAGCTTGCTTGCCGTCCCAGATAAAGCAAGAAGGGCACATCGGCAGCGCATTAAATGTGTTTGTCCTACGGTGCTAGAGGATAGACTCGACCACTGTATAGCTTTCAACCTCCTGTGCGCCACTTTGGCAGCCCCTTTGTCTATAGAAGGAGGACTGCGGCGTACTGGGAGAGGATTCAGACTTTTTGGACCCTGTACGCCTAGTAGCTAGTCCAAGGACACCAGATAAATAGAAACCAGCAGGATTAGGGTATTACGCATCACTT
>NC_041391.1:227111372-227150471 GCF_002162155.2 Triticum dicoccoides
TCAATCCCGCTCTTTCCACGGCCCCGCGCCCACCAACCGTAGCAAAAGGGATTCCTCGTGATCCCATAGGTGTCGTTTCCCCCGACATCTTTGGCGCGCCAGGTAGGGGGGCAACCTGTGAAAATCCGGTTTGAAGGTTAGACACCGACTTCATCATCACCATGGCCACCAAGAGAAAGGGGATCACAATGATCGGCTCGTCCGGGGCCGGCCCATTCGCGCCAGCGCGAGCAGGCGACCGGGTGCCCACAGATGGGGCCAGAGACGTGGCCCGCGAGCATCCACGACATTTTGGCTAGTGGAGCCAGGCGAGTAGCGTCATCCGAATCCGAGACGATGAGCCACGCATCGCTTGGTCCGGGGGCGGGGCCGTGCTACCCATAGGTGGCGCAGCAGCCTCTATGGCATCCCAGCTGGCGCCCATGCCGCGCCCTTCCCAGGCCGCGCGCGATGAGCAATACCACGACGCGGGAGCCCCCGGGCACCGCCGCGGAAAGAGCCCTATGCACCACTCACAGGACGAACCAGGCCGGCGTGCGCGCTCAGACGCCCGTGCAGGCGGCGTGCGACTGTGAGACTGCGACAGAGCACCTTCTAACCCGGTTAGAAGTAGGAGCGCGTCACGGTCTATGCAGATCTCGCCGCCGCCTACGGCAGCAGAAGCGCTGGCACGCGTGCAGCTGGTCCTCGACTTCCCCCCTATTGTGGAGAAGCTCGACGAGTGAAGAGCCACCATCTGAAGCCTTGACAGCTTCGCCAACAAAGAGAAGCCGCTCCCAACGGGACCCTCGCACCAGCATCCTAATGAGCCGGTGCACGCCTATGGTGGGGGGGGGGACCAGAGACGCTGCAACCATAGTGCACTCTCCCCCCACCCCCCGCGGCCACTACAACAGCCACCAGCCCGTCGACCTGACATCGGTGACAATGTTTCCACAGCGTCGTCCGACCCGCGAACCTGCTGCGGCCAACATCAAGTACTTCGGGAACGGGCCTAGGAAGACGCTCGAACTACCATCAAATGACGACGGGAGACGCCCCATCAGTCAGATCGGCGTGCGGGGCCTACTATGGACCACCCGGAGCCGGGGGGCCCCGGGGACCTGCCTTACAAGGTGGGTTGTCCAGCCTTTAGCCGAGAGCTGCGGCAGTTCCAGTGGCCCTCCCACCGCATGTTCAAGCCCGATGTTGGCGAGAAGTACAACGGCAAGACCCACCCGTTAGAGTTCCTCAGCATCTACACCATCGCGATGCAAGCAGCTAGAGCTCGCGACGACAAGGTTCTTGCCAATTACTTCCCGTTGGCACTCAAACCCAACATCATGTCATGGTTGATGCACTTGCAAGTGGATTCCATTTCTTCTTAGTCGGATTTGTGTCGTGAGTTTGTTGGCGCCTTCATTGGAGGCCACCAAGCTCATGGCCAGGCTAGTGATTTGCATATCATCCCCCAGAAAGAACGTGAAAACATGTGCAAGTACATATAGAGGTTCAGCCAGGTGCACTACAACATCCCAGATGTTCATCTCGCTGCCGTTATCAGCGTATTCCATCAGAATGTGCGCAACCGCAAGATGCATGAAGAGTTGGCGATGAAAAAGGTCAAAGATGTGGCCGAACTTTATGTTCTGGCCGATAGATGTTCTCGAGCTAAAGAGGGGAGGAAGTACCCCGGCGAGGATGCCGGTGCGAAAACCGACTCCACAGACGAAGACACCACCACCCAGACAAAGAAGGGCCGACGCTACAACAGGAACGCAAGGGTAAGAGTGTGGTTGCCGTTGAGGGATCCGGCGAGCTCGGCGCCACTAAAAAGGCCAAGGCTGACGACCCCAGCAAGGAGGTTGATGGGTGTGCCGCCTGCTTGGCCCTGGCAGCAGCTGCCAGCAAGCCAGGAGGATCCAACAAGCAGTACTGCAAGATCCACCGCACCAAGGGCCATGTCCTCTAGAACTACCGACAAGTTGAGCTGCTTGCGGAAAAGCAAAAGGCTGAATATGAAAGGCGAGACAAGGAGAAGGGTCAGGATGGAGCTGAGGGATCCGGCAAGATGCGTGGCGGCCAAGGGGGTCACTGCAGCAAAGATAACCAACAAGAGAGGCCCCCTCGGGGCTGCGACAAGAAAGAGGAGGATGATGATCATGACAAGCACGATGAGTCTGCGAGCACGAGTTCCAGAAGGGTATAGAGGCTATGTGCGTCGACGGTGGCACCTCGTTGCACACCTCACACCGCCAGCTGAAGCAGTGGGCACGTGAGGTCACTGTGGTGGAGCCATCGTTTGATGCCTAGAAACCACTGAAGTGGTCCTGCACGCCCATCGTTTTTGACACCGAGGATCACCCTGACCGCACAACTGCGGTCGGGTGTTTGCCGTTGTTGGTTTTACCAACAAGGTGACCAGAGTACAGGTTGATGGTGGGGCCGGTCTGAATTTGATCTCGCCTACTGTGATCAAGAAGCTGCTCCTGATTGAGACCTCGAAGAGACGGGCACGTTTCAAGGGGTCAACCCGGGAAGGAGCCAGCCTAAAGGTAAAATCACAGTACCGGTTACGTTTGGGGGCGAATTAAACTATAGGATGAAGAAGATCGTCTTCGATGTCGCCGAGATTCCCTTGCCATACAATAGGATCCTTGGCTACCCAGCGCTGGCCAAGTTCATGGCGGCGTCCCACTACGCCTACAACATGTTGAAGATGCCGGGCCGCTGACCATCATCACCGTCCCCTCTGACAAGAAAGTCGTGCTCATCTCCGCCGACCAACTCTACTTAGAGGCAATTGCAGCAACTGCCACCAGGGCACTTGCTCCTGCCGCTGAAGCTCCAGGGAGGAAGAAGGCCAGCAAGACTCCTTCTGGCAAGACCTCTTCCGGCAAGACCTCTTGCACCCACTTCGGCAAGTGCACCTCTTCGGAGTGTTGTGCTCCCGTTGAGGACGTGCCAGAGAGCTCCACCGGCAAGAGCAAGAAGTCCAAGGCTGCACCACAAGAAACCAAGAAGGTGTCCGTCAAGGAGGACGGCATGGGCGGGGCTTTCACAGTAAGCTCCACCCTCGACAGCAAATAGGAAAGCGCGCTCGTCGCCTTCCTGCGGGCGAATGTTGATGTATTTGCATGGCAAGCATCTGACATCCCCGGCGTTCTCAGGGAGGTGATTGAGAACCATCTTGTTGTCTGTCCTCATGCGCGGCCCGTCAAGCAGAAGGTCAAGAAGAAAGCTTTGGAGCGACAAGAGTTCATCATTGAAGAGATCAGGAAGTTGGAGGCGGTAGGCCTGGTAAGAGGAGTACTCCAACCCATGTGGTTGGCCAATCCGGTGGTGGTGTGTAAGGCAAATGGGAAGTGGAGGCTATGTATTGACTACACAGACATCAATAAAGCCTGTCCAAAGGAACCTTTCCCTCTTCCATGCATCGACCAGATTGTAGACTTCACTGCCGGGTGTGACCTGCTGTCATTCCTCGATGCCTATTCAGGGTACCACCAGATCTTCATGATGAAGGAAGATGAAGAGAAGACCGCGTTCATCACCCCATATGATACGTACTATTTTGTATGAATGCCTTTCGGTTTGAAAAGCGCTGGTTCGACTTTTGCCCGAGCAGTCCAGATTGGTTTTGAGACCCAGCTACATAGAAATATGGAAGCTTATATGGATGACATAGTGGTCAAAACCAAGGATAGGGCCATGCTCGTGCAAGATTTAGAAGAAACATTCGCAAATGTGCGCAAGATCAACCTCAAGCTCAACCCAGAGAAGTGCTTGTTCGGTGTCCCCTCCGATAAACTTCTCGTGTTCTTTGTGTCTCAATGTGGAATCAAAGCAAATCCCGACAAGATCAAAGCAATCGAGCAGATTGAGGCGCGGAAACGGGTCAAAGACGTCCGTAGGCTCGCCGGGTGCGTTGCTGCCCTGAGTAGGTTCATCTCCAAATCTGCTGAGCGCGCCCTCCCCTTTTTCAAAGTTTTGAAAAAGGCGGGTCCAGTAAAATGGACTGCGGAGGCAGAGGCAGCACTGCAAGATTTGAAGAGGTACCTCTCCTCACGCAAATACTAGTCGTGCCTAAACCATGGGAGCCGTTGCTGCTGTACTTACTAGCAACAAATCAAGTGGTCAGTTCTGTGCTAGTGGCGCAGAGGGAACTTCAGGGAGAAGCAGCAGTTGCAGCAGAGCCATCGGATGGCGAGACAAGGTCTTCCCCGGCAAAGCCTGACGTCGGTAAATCAGAACCCCCGACAAGGCCCGGACCCGCCGAGGCAGAGCCGGAGCGGATGGGCGAAGTGGGACAGAAGAAGAAGATGGTGCAGCACCCAGTGTATTTTTTTCAGTTCCCTCTTGCAGGGGGCTAGGTCAAGATATTCAAGAATGCAGAAGCTGCTTTTCGGCCTTCTCTTGGCATCGAGAAAGCTGCACCACTATTTCCAAGCACACGAGAACACTGTCGTCACCCGCCTCCCTTTGCAATGGATTTTGCACAACCCAGATGCGACGGGGAGGATTCTAGTGTGGGCACTAGAGTTGTCGAGCTTTGGCCTCAGGTTTGAAAGTACTTCAACGATCAAGAGCCGAGCTTTGGCAGAGTTCATAGCAGAGTGGACCAGAACGCCCGACGAGGAGATCCAAGAGACCACCCTTCCCGGCAAGGAGACGAGCAGTGAGTGGATTATGTACTTTGATAGAGCTTTCTCACTCGAAGGTGCTGGTGCTGGCGTGCTACTCATCGCACCCACCGGAGAGCACCTCAAGTACGTAATCTAGATGCGCTTCCCTCGAGAAAAATCAACGAACAACACGACAGAGTACGAGGGGTTGGTTGACGGTCTCAGGATCGCGGCAGACCTCGGAATCAAGAAGCTCATCATCAGAGGTGATTCGCAGCTCGTCGTCAAGCAAGTCAACAAGGATTACCAGAGCCTGTTGATGGAGGCCTACGTGAATAAAGTGAGGAAGTTGGAAGAAAGTTTCGATGGCCTACAGGCAGAACATGTTCCCTGAGCAGAGGACAGCATTCCCGACGACCTGTCGAAACGCGCTGCCCTCAAGTTTCCTGTGGAACTAGGTACCTTTATACTTCAGTTAATAGAACCATCCATAGAGCCATCAGTAGGGTAGAACAAGCAAAGGAAGACAAGCCCCGGAAAGTACCTTCCTGCTGAGCTCCCAAGAGTCACCGGCAAGGAGGTTGCTGGGTACCCCAAGCTTGCTGAGGGGTAACTTCCTCCGACGGGGCCCTAGGCCCTGACCGTAAAGGCAGCTGCCCCTGCGGTCAAAGATGTGCCTTTGGTCCTTGCCGTCGAGCCCCAGGCTCTGGCATGTGCGCAGCCCACCGTCCGTTTCCTCCAAACAGGAGAGCTCCCCGAGGAGCAGGAAGAAGCAGAGAAAGTAGCCCGTCGGTCCAACATGTACCAGTTTGTGGATGATACCCTGTACAGAAGGAGGCCAAACGGAATCAGGCTGAAGTGCATTCCTCACGAGGATGGACTAGAGCTGTTGGCAGAGATACATGGAGGTATGTGTGGCTCCCACATAGGGTCAAGGGCCCTTGCCGGCAAGGCTTCCGGCAAGGTTTCTTCTAGCCCATGGCCCTCCAGGATGCAACTGCGCTAGTAACCAAGTGTGAAGCGTGTCAGTTCCATTCGAAGAAGCTTCATCAACCAGCTCAAGCCCTTCAACCAATCCCTCTCTCGTGGCCATTTTTGGTCTGGGGGCTCGACATACTGAGCCCCTTCCCCCGTGCTGTCGGGGGCTTTGAGTACTTGTACGTCGCAATCGACAAGTTCACAAAGTGGCCCGAAGTGGAAGAAGTGAGGAAGGTGACAGCATAGTCGGCCGTCAAGTTCTTCAAGGGGCTAGTTTGCCGTTTTGGTGTGCTGAACAAGGTCATCACCGACAACGGCATGCAGTTCACAAGCCGGACCTTCATGCAATACATCTAGGACCTCGCTAGCAAGGTCTGTTTTGCTTCAGTGGCACACCCACGGAGCAACGGCCAGGCGGAGAGGGAAAATGCTAAAGTATTGTGAGGCCTGTGGACAAAGACTTTTGACAGGCTGCACAAGTGTGGAAGGTGCTAGATTGATGAGTTGCCGACGGTTCTTTGGTCGATCAGAACGACGCCAAATCGAGCCACCGGCCAGACACTGTCGGAGTAATGGGCCACGGGTAGCTTAACCCGAGTCCCTGAGCCTTTAAAGAGTTTGGGGCGGCTTCGCCCCGCGAGACTCTAGAATGAAGGGTCGCCTTCCGGTGGCCGGCTGGCTCAATGGCTGGCTGCCCGAAGACGGCCGAGCACCAGCAGATGGCACCAAGACGGGCTGACTCCTAGCAGACGGCCTCCGTAGAGGCCGGCTTCTAGCAGGCGGCCACCCGGTGCCCTCAGAGTCTGCGCCCCTCATCAAGAGGACAAGACAGGGTGAGGCTACAGTGTAGTCCCTCACCCGCAATCCCGGGCTGGGCATGGCCACAGTGCCACGTACAGGCAGAGATCTCCGCACGGCGCGGAACTGTTGCCACTTCCCCCTTGACATCATTCCTGGTAGGCGGGTCCCTGTTCCCACGACGGCCTGTTGGTACGGCCTGCAGGTGGCGGGCCCTACCAGGCAGTGAGAGCCCGGAAGACGGCGGAAGCTGGACCAGCCAGACCTAAGGGAGGCCTGCTTCCAGCAGGCGTCCTGTTCCCCCCTTGGGGCCCGTGCACCATTAACCAGATGAGGCACGGAGTGGCTACAGTGATCCCCCACCAGGCGGTGGGACTGTAGCCACGCTCCCCTGACCAAGCCTGCGTCATTAGCATCACGAATACAGTGATGAGCCACCAACCAGACCCGCCAACGGCGGAAGCGGCCTGCCGGCTCCATACCAGACCAGTCGAAGGGGCCTACCAGGCAGCGGGCCCCAGCTGTCGGCGGAGAAGCCGACGACCAGAGATGCTGACGGCCAGGTTTTACACCCAGCCAGATTACCAATGTACCCCTGGGGGTAGGCCTATATAACCCCCCCCCCCAGGGCACCCATGCAAAGGGTTCCCAACCTGTTAGAACTAGATTCACACCTATAGGAAGAAGAGAGCTAGCCCTACCTCCTTCCACCTCCAGCATACAGCTCGAGGAGCACCATTGTACTCACTAGTGCCTTAGTGATCATGTGGAGACCCCGCAGAGCAGGACTAGGGGTGTTATCTCCTAGGAGAGCCCCGAACCTGGGTAAAGTGTGCCGACGTTCGTGTCTATGCTTCATCCCGCTTCCAGGCACCTGTGACGTTCTACTCGCTCCCACCATGATAAGCCATCCTTTGGCATATGTTGCACCCAACCCCCGACATTTGGCGCCCACCGTGGGGCTAGGTGCACCGTCATCCAGAGACCTGTTCTGGACGGGAACCTTGTTCCTTCCTGGCGAGCGCAGCCAGCCCAGCACTCCCGACGGCGTCTGCCTCGACGCGCTGCACGGCACGGAGATCGCCTATGCGGCGAGCTGCCTCGCCGACCTTGTTGACGAGATCCGCCTCTCCGACGAGCCTGCATCCTACGCGGGCACCGACTTCCCTGAGAGCCGCCTCGTCAGCCTCCTCGACTATCTCCACGTCACTAGTGAGCCTCGACTGAAGAGCATGCGCGTAGTGCTTGATTTGGACTTCTAAATTTTTGCAATAAGTATATGAGTTCTTTTGACTAATGTTGAGTCCATGGATTATACACACTTTAACCTTTCCATCATTGCTAGCCTCTTCGGTACCGTGCATTGCCCTTTCTCACCTTGAGAGTTGGTGCAAACTTCGCCGGTGCATCCAAACCCCATGATACGATACGCTCTATCACACATAAAACTCCTTATATCTTCCTCAAAACAGCCACCATACCTACCTATTATGGCATTTCCATAGCCATTCCGAGATATATTGTCACGCAACTTTCCACCGTTCCGTTCATCATCATCATGACATACATTACTTTTGTCATATTGCCATTGCATGATCATGCAGTTGACATCGTATTTGTGGCAAAGCCACCATGCATAATTTTTCATACATGTCACTCTTGATTCATTGCACCATCCGGGTACACCGCCGGAGGCATTCATATAGAGTCATATCTTGTTCTAGTTTCGAGTTGTAATTCATATGTTGTAATCAATAGAAGTGTGATGATCATCATTATTAGAGCATTGTCCCAAAGAAAAAAAGAAAGGCCAAAGAAAAAAAGGGAAAAGAAAAAAAAGAAAAAAAGAAAAAAAGAAAAAATAAATAAATAAAAGGGGCAATGTTACTATCTCTTTTTCCACACTTGTGCTTCAAAGTAGCACCTTGTTCTTCATGTAGTGAGTCTCATATCTTGTGCTTCAAAGTAGCACCATGTTTTTCATATAATGAGTCTCATATGTTGTCACTTTCATATACTAGTGGGAATTTTTCATTATAGAACTTGGCTTGTATATTCCTACAATGGGCTTCCTCAAATGCCCTAGGTCTTCGTGAGCAAGCAAGTTGGATGCACACCCACTAGTTTTCTTTTGTTAAGCATTCATTTATAGCTCTAGTGCATCCGTTGCATGGCAATCCCTACTCCTCATGTTGACATCAATTGATGGGCATATCCATAGCACGTTGATTATCCTCGTCAATGTGAGACTTTCTCCTTTTTTGTCTTCTCCACACAATCCCAATCATCATATTCTATTCCACCCACAGTGCTATATACATGGCTCACGCTCATGTATTGCGTGAAGGTTGAAAAAGTTTGAGATTATTTAAGCACGAAACAATTGCTTGGCTTGTGATTGGGGGTGTAGATTTTGGGAACATCTTTGTGTGATGAAAATGAAGCATAGACTAACTATATGATTTTGCAGGGATGAACTTTCTTTAGCCATGTTATTTTGAGAAGACATGATTGCTTTGATTAGTATGCTTGAAGTGTTACTATTTATTTTATCAATATGAACTTTTATTTTGAATCATTTGGATCTGTACATTCATGCCACAATAAAGAAAGTTACATTGAGAATTATGCTAGGTAGCATTCCACATCAAAAAATTTGTTTTTATCATTTACCTACTCGAGGACGAGCAGGAATTAAGCTTGGGGATGCTTGATACGTCTCCAATGTATCTATAATTTTTGATTGTTCCATGCTATTATATTACCCCTTTTGGATGTTCCTGGGCTTTATTTTACATATTTATATCATTTTTGGTACTAACCTACTAACCGAAGGCCCAGCCCGTATTGCTGTTTTTTTGCCTATTTCAGTATTTCGAAGAACAGGAATATCAAACGGAGTCCAAATGGAATGAAACCTTCGGGAGCGTGATTTTTGGAACGAACGTGATCCGAAGAACTTGGAGTGCAAGTCAAGAAGCAACCGAGGCAGCCCATAGATAGGAGGGCGCGCCCACCCCTCCTGGGTGCGCCCCCTGTCTCCTAGGCCCCACAGGCAGCCACCGACGTACTCCTTCCTCCTATATATACCTACGTACCCCGAAAACATCCAGGGAGCCAACGAAAAACAATTTCCACTACCGTAACCTTCTGTATCCGCGAGATCCCATCTTGGCGCCTTCGCCGGCGCTCCACCGGAGGGGGAATCGACCATGGATGGCTTCTACATCAACACCATAGCCCCTCCGATGAGTTGTGAGTAGTTTACCACAGACCTTCGGGTCCATAGTTATTAGCTAGATGGCTTCTTCTCTCTTTTTGGATCTCAATACAATGTTCTCCCCCTCTCTTGTGGAGATCTATGCGATGTAAACTCTTTTTGCGGTGTGTTTGTCGAGATCCAATGAATTGTGGGTTTATGATCAAGTTTATCTATGAGAAATATTTGAATCTTCTCTGAATTCTTTTATGTATGATTGAGTTATCTTTGCAAGTCTCTTCAAATTATCAGTTTGGTTTTGCCTACTAGATTGATCTTTCTTGCCATGGGAGAAGTGCTTAGCTTTGGGTTCAATCTTGCGGTGTCCTTACCCAATGACAGAAAGGGTTGCAAGGCACGTATTGTATTGTTGCCATCGAGGATAAAAAGATGGGGTTTATATCATATTGCTCGAGTTTATCCTTCTACATCATGTCATCTTTCTTAATGCATTACTCTGTTCTTATGAACTTAATACTCTAGATGCATGCTAGATAGCAGTCGATGTGTGGAGTAATAGTAGTAGATGCAGGCAGGAGCCGGTCTACTTTTCACGGACGTGATGCCTATATACATGATCATGCCTAGATAATCTCATAATTATTCGCTTTTCTATCAATTGCTCGACAGTAATTTGTTCACCCACCGTAATACTTATGCTATCTTGAGAGAAGCCACTAGTGAAACCAATGGCCCCGGGTCTATCTTTTATCATATAAGCTTTCAATCTACTTTTATTTGCATCTTTACTTTTTGCATCTATATTATAAAATACCAAAAATTTATTTATCTTATCATACTATCTCTATCAGATCTCACTTTCGCAAGTGGCCGTGAAGGGATTGACAACCCCTTTATTGCGTTGGTTGCGAGTTCTTTGTTTGTCTGTGTAGGTGCGTGGGACTTTTGAGGAGCCTCCTAGTGGATTGATACCTTGGTTCTCAAAAACTGAGGGAAATAGTTATGCTACTTTGCTGCATCACCCTTTCCTCTTCAAGGAAAACCAACACAAGCTCAAGATGTAGCAGGCTCCGACGCATTGAAGACGGCGCAGCATCCGGTGAGCCGTCCGAAGACGGGCCTGGATGCTGAGAAGCTGCTCGCTAAGGGTCCGGGGTGCATCGGCGACGATCTGCACGCCTTCTGCCCTCCGCTCCTGGCGATAAGTTTCAATGGCCTGGTTCGCGGTGATGGAGTGGCCTGGGAAGAAGTCTGTTTGGGTGAAGGGCAAGGAAGCCAGTGGTCAGAAGCCAGCAGTCGGCCTGAATAGAGGCCGATGACTCAAAGAAAGAAAAAAGAAAAGCTTACCATCGACCATGTCCTCGATGCTACCAAAGCCGGCAGTCAGCTGCGCCTCCTTGTCGGCCCAGGCGGAGCGCTCGGTCTCAAACTCGGCAAGGAGGTCGGTCTCTTTTGCCTCTGCCTCCTTCTGTGCCGTCTCGAGGCGCCCCGTCTGCTCCGCCAGTTGCGTGACCAGTCGGTCATGCTCCTCGGCCAGCTTATTGCACTCTGCCTCCTTGGCGCGCACCGCGGTGTTGGCTACGCCCAGCTGCTGCTGCAAGGCGGCGTTGGCCTCTGCAAAAAGAGAAAAAGAAAAAGGCGTCAACATTCAACAAGGAAGGGATGCAGTTGCCGGGGAGATCCGGCCCAACTGCTCGGCAGTCGGCCCGAATCTCGGGGACTACAACCCGCGGGTGCGCTATCTTGCCCCCACAGAGGAAGAAGTTATCAATGATCAACCAAACGAAATACAGTTGCTGGGGAGATCTGGCCCGACTGCTCGGCAGTCGGCCCGAATCTCGGGGACTATAGCTCGCGGGTTCGCCAGCGCGCCCCCAGAGAGAAAGAAAGCCAAGACTTACTTCGGCTCTCTGACAAGTTGGCGGTCTGCCTCTCCAGCTCCCGGACTCCAGAGTTGAAGGTGGCCGCGCGAAGGTTGTGGTAATCCTGCAATAGGGATGTCAGACGGAGTTAGCATTTGATGCTCGCAAGTTAAAGTTCCGGACCGCCTACTCAGCAGCCGGCCCAAAACTTGGGGACTACACCTAGTGGGTGCGCTGGCGCGCCCCCACCAAGAAATAAAAAGATCAAAAATAAAGGAGCAAGAAGCATACCCGGAAGGCCGCTCGCGAGTCCAGGAACGCCTCGTTGCACCGCTTGAGGGCATCGGCTTCAGCCCGAAGCTTGCCTTGGACGTCGAGGGCCGCCTGGTTCAAGGCTCCCGTCCCGCCTGCATGCACCCAGCCGGAGGGCACGACGCTGGTCGCCTCAGTGTCCGGGACCGACAAGCTCGTGGCGCCGGCCTCCAGCGGTCGCGGTGCCGAGACCGCCTTCGTGAGACGATGGCGCACGGGTGTGCGGGCCTCAGGAGTTGGGCCTGTCACCACCTCGTTCCCGGTTGGTGGTGCCGGCGGGGCGGCCGGCTGCTTGTCTTGTGCTCTGCCAGTCGGCAGCGGCGGAGGCACGACAGCATCCGTGTCAGGGGTTAGGTGCGACATATGCCATAGGATGGCTTATCATGGTGGGGGCGAGTAGAACGTCGCCGGTGCTTGGAAACGGGATGAGGCGTAGACATGCACGCCGGCGAATCTTACCCAGCTTCGGGGCTCTCCGTGGAGATAACACCCCTACTGCTGCTCTGCGGGGTCTCCGCATGGTCACTATGGCAAAGTGGCTACAATGGCGCTCCTAGAGCTGTGTCGGGAGGCAGGAGGGAGCTAAGCTGGCTCTCTCCTCCCTGGTCTATGTGTCTAACTCTATCAAAGGCCGAACCCCTTGCATGGGTGCCCCGGGGGGTTTATATAGGCCTACCCCCCGGGGGCACAATAGTAATCTGACTGGGCGTGGCCCCCAGCAGTCTGTCTCTCATGCCGCCGTCCTTCCTGCCGGCCTCTGGGGTCCGCCGACTGGTGGGTCCTGCGGACAGGCCGAACACTGTGCCGCACTCCTGATGACGCAGGCTTGGTCATGGGGTCGTGGCAACAGTGCCGCCGTCTGTCAGGCGATCACTGTCGCCACTCCCCATCCAATCTGGTTTATGGCTTGTGGGGCCCTGGAGGGGAGACGGCCAACTCCGTGGAGGCCGACTCCCTCAGGGCCGTCTTCTGGCGCTCTTGCCGTCTCTGATTCACCCACTGACGGGTGGCCCTGCGATCTCTGGGCCGTACAGGCCGGCGTCGTGGGCACAGTGCATCACGCACTGTGGCTGAGGTCAGGGGAGGCATGGCAACAGTGTCGCGCCTCGCCGGAGATCTCCCGGCGATACGGCTCACTGTAGCCATGCCAACCCCTCGTAGGCAGGAAGGGATGGCCACATCGGGGCCGTGCCCTGCATCGGTCTTCGTGAAATGTCGCGGGTCGACTCCCATAGTCGGCACTCCTGGAGGTCGCAAGCCAGGGGTCGGCTTGCTTTAAAGTCGTCGTCTGGGACTCGGCTCTTCAGGGGATCGCCCTCTGGGACTCGGCCTCTCTGAAAGTCGCCGGCCGGGACTCGGCCAGAGGGGCGCGGCCTGCCCCGATGTCTTGAAAGATCCTGGGTCCCGGGTCGGCCTACCCGTGGCCCATTACTCCGACAGTAGTCCCCGAAGCTGGTGAAGCCCTGCGGGCGCCGCCTCGTGGGGCTTCAACAGTTTCAATCTTCCCAGCGCCGATTCTGAGACTCGGCCGCTATTTCTTCGGGCCGACTCGCCGAAGTCGGATTTGTTCAGCGAGGGGCCATTATTCGTAAGCCACGGCGGGAAAACAGGCGGCGTATCGGATACGCTTCCCTGCCGCCATCGAGACGGTCCTATCGCGTGGCGCCACGTGGGGAGGATAGTCTGCCCACCCACGCGCGCGACGGGACGGGCCGCCAGGTGGGGCCCGCCATTACCGCGCCTCGGCTTCCGAGCGGATCCGCTGCGGCTGCGGACGGTTGGCATCCTCATGTTGTTACTGCGCGCAGTAACTTCGTGGGCGGCGTGGGGCTTCGGGCGCAGTTAATCCCACGTCCGCCCCCTCGGCTCCTAAGCCCGTACGGCTATAAATAGGCGGGGAGGAGCAGGGCGGCTCTACACGCACACCCTCTCTCCCTCTCTCCTGCCTTCTCTTCTTCCTCCGCCGCGAGCCAAAGCATCCTCTCTCATCAGCGATGAGCTCTTCCTCCGCTGTGCCCCCCGCCTCGCGCTCCGGCGTGTGGGACGGCTCGGACGTGGAGGCGGAGCACATCGAGTTTCTCCGCCGGACCCGCCGTCTCCCGAGCGCAGACCTGGTGCACGCCCGTCCCGCGCCGGCGGGAGAGATCCGGCCCGCGCCGGAGGAGGGCGAGCAGGTCGTCTTCCGCTCGCACCTGATGCGCGGGCTGGGGCTGCCGGCGAGCGGGTTCTTCCGCTCGTTTCTGGAGTTCCATAATCTTCAGCCGCACCACCTCACCCCAAACGCGGTGGTGCTGCTTTCCGCCTTCGCCACTCTGTTCGAAGGCTACCTCGGCGTTCTCCCCACCCTCGAGCTATGGGGAGAATTTTTCTCTTCGAAGCTCGGTATTCAGGCCGCCGGCACGCCGGCTCAGTGCGGCACCTACATCGCAGTGCGGCGCTCGACGGTCGACAACCCTTTCCCTCCCATCTCGTTGGTGAAGTCGGTGAAGATGTGGCAGCGATCTTACTTCTACGTGAAGAACGTCTCCACCGACGACGACTGGGTCAATTTGCCGCCCTTCGACCCCGAGCCTCTGACTGGCAGGCTTGCCAGTTGGTCCCACCGGTCCAAGTCGCTGTCCCCCTCCGGAGCCGGCTCCGTGGCGCGACTCCGAGTTCTGCTGCAGTTGGAGGGCCTCGTCGGATCCGATCTTATGGCCGCCTTCATGGCACGCCGAGTCCTCCCGCTCCAAGGCCGGCCTGACCTCATCTGTCAGATGAGCGGCCGCCATGATCCGAGCCGGCTGTGCACCAAGGAAATGCCCCGCGGGGAGGTGGCGAACTTGGTGAACCACATCGCGCACTGCGAGTTCACGGAGAACTGGCAGTTCGGCAAGGAGCCGTACTCGCACGACAACCCCCCTCCAATGGTAAGTCACATCCTTCTGTAGCTTGACCCTCTTGGCAGCCGACTCCGGCCTCTAATCATCGTTGGTTTCTTCTGGGCAGAATCCCCTCACGGCGCCCGCAGCCGGCGCCATGAGAGAGCCCCGCGACTACGTCCCAGATCGCGAGGACAGTGATGTCGATGACCCCGACTTGGGGGCGGCGGCGCTGGAGGCCGACACCGAAGGCGGCGGAGAGGGGGCAGACGGCGGCCTCAGGCCGTCGGCCACATTCGCCGACTGGCCCGAGGACGACGCCGACGTGGAAGTCATCCCACGCCGCCAGCCGAGGGCCGGCCCCTGCGGCCAAGTTGGCGCAAAGAGGCGTCACGCCGGGCCGAGCGCGCCCGGCGGCAAACTGAAGAAGTTCAAGGGGGCGGCCGCCGCGACCAAGCGGGAGGAGGCGGCCGCGAAGGCCAACCGCTTCCGAAGGGAAGTGAGAAGGCCGCCGCTAGTTTCTGCGTAAGTCTTTTTCACTCTTTCATTCTCTTTGTTGGATCTTATCCGAGTCTTCTTTGATTTTCCCTCCGCCCTTCTCCAGATCTCCCCTCTCCCTTGAGAGAGCCGCCGTCCCCTCTGTCATGGGGTCGGTAGAGACATCCGCCAACACTCGGCGGGTCGATCCCGCCGCCGACCTTTGGGAGGCGATGGAACAGAACGCGCGGGAGAAGCGCGACGAAGAGGAGGCCGACCGCCTGGACAAGGCGGAGGCTGAGAAGGCGGCCGCCGATGCCCAGAAGAAGCCGGAGGAGGCCGAGGCTGCCGCTGCAACGAAATGGCGCGCTGAGGAGTTCGCGCGTCGCCGATCGACGATGCTCATCCCTCCGTTGTCGTCGGCTCCGACGGCTCTGGAGTTCACGGGGCAGACCGGAGAGGTCAGCACCGAGAACCCTCTCGCGGGGGAGGGCGGCGAGGCCTCAGGCTCAGACACCCACGCGCCGCCTCCGCCGCCTCCGCCACCGTCTAGGAGGCCGCATGGCAAGCAGCCGGTGAACCTGCAGGATCCTCTGACCGCGGACGATGCCGAGGCGCGGCTGCTTCTTCAAGTCGCCGTGCCAGCACGCCGCCGGCTTGAGAGGACGAGTTCGGCGCCGCGAGCTCGGGAGACTGGCGCCGCCAGTTCGGCGAATCTGGACGTCGAGGCCTCCAGTGCCGCGCCCACCGGCTGGTTACGCGCAGGCGCCACTGGCCCGCTGAATCAGGCCCTCCTGGACGTCCAGTCAAAGCTGCGCGCGGAGAGCGACGCCCTTCAACTCTGCACCAGAGCGCATCTGGCCGTGCGGACATCCGTCCGGGTATGTTTCCTTTCTCTTTTTTAATTTCTGTCTTTCTCTGCGGGGGCGCGCCAGCGCACCCACTGGGTGTAGTCCCCGAGTTCCGGGCCGGCTGCTGAGCAGGCGGTTCGGAACTCCCTCTGGTGAGCTCCGAGTACTAACTTTTTCCCTTGCCGGCTTTTTTGCAGGAATATCATAATCTTCGCGCCACTGCCTTCAACCGCAATGTCGAGGAGCTGAACAAGCGGACCGCCGACCTGACGGAAAGCCGGGGTGAGCTCTTTCTTCCTTCTTCGCGGGGGCGCGCTGGCGCACCCGTGGGCTGTAGTCCCCGAGATTCGGGCCGACTGCTGAGCAGTCGGGCCGGATCTCTCCGGCAATCTAATTTCTTTATTCTTCGCGGGGGCGCGATGGAGCGCTCGCGGGCTGTAGTCCCCGAGATTCGGGCCGACTGCTGAGCAGTCGGGCCGGATCTCCCTGGCGATCTAATTTACTGATGACTTTCCTTGTCTTCTTCTTCGTTCTTCAGGCGCCAACGCCACCCTCCAGGAGCAGCTGGGCGAGGCCAACACTGCTCGTCGTGCCAAGGAGGAGGAGTGCGACAGGCTCGCCAAAGAGCGCGATCTGCTGGCGACACAGCTGGCCGAGCAGAAGGAGTTGCTCCGGAAGGCGCAGGACGACGCCAAGTGGCAGGAGGTTGCCCTCATGGCCGAGTTCGAGGTCGAACGTTCCGCCTGGACTGATCGGGAGGCGATGCTGACCTATGGCTACCATGAGCTCGAGGACATCATCGACGGTAAGTCTTTTTCGCTTTTTTGGCCTTCCGACTTTGTGTCAGGCTGATCTCTGATTTTTCGACTATCTTCTTTCTTGTCTTGGCAGACTTCTTTCCCGGCCATTCACAAGCCGTCCCTCTGGCCATCGAGGCGGCTCGGGAGGCGTGAAGGGCGAAGGGTGAGGTGATTGCCGCCAACGCCCCCCGAACCATCGACGAGCAGCTTCTGAGCATCGGGGCTCGTCTTCGTCCTGCTCACCGCCTGCTGCGCCGTCTTCAGCGTGCTGGTGCCCAGGTGGTTGCTGCCCTGTGGCCGGACGTGCTGGCTCTTCGCACCGCCAGTCGGACCACCGACTGGCTGGAAGTTGCCGCCGGCCGCCTTGAGGGTTGGAAGGGCTCTTCGGCCCGGGCCGGAGCACGCCGGGCCTTGGAGTTTGTCAAGGCGTGGTATCCGAGGCTGGACCTGGACCGCCTGGCCGCGTTTCGGTCAGAAGCCCAGGCCAAGCTGGAGGCCGTAGAAGGCGCCCTTGTCGAGCGCGCGGCTGCCATCGCTGAGTACACGGACACCAGCGTCTTCGTGCCCGAGCGGACTGAAGGCGGCGAGGAGGCACCGCCGGACTGGTTCAGGATGAACCCGGAGTACGAGGAAGACTCGGCGGAGGTGATCGACTCCAGCGCCGAGGAGGAGGACGAGTCGGAGGACGGAGGCGAGGAGGAGGCGCCAGAAGACGAAGCAGGCGGCCAGCCTCAGCCCGATCGCGCCTCCAGTAATGAGCCGTGCGGGGACAAGGCGACCGCCGCCGGAGGCGACCAAGCTGAGACCGCCCAGCCGACTGCCCCGGCATCCGACACCGCCGTCACCTCCGATCCTCCGGCTCCGGAGGCCGCCTCCTAGACTGCTTCTGTTTATCTGTTTTCATTAATCTTTTGAAAAGACTTGTTAGGTTCAAACAATTCCACCCACGGGGTGTATCCTGAATTCTTATTCGGAGATTCGGCCGAGGGCCTATGTAAATATTTATCTAATTTCCGCCTTTCCCTGCTTGTTGCTCCTTAGACTTTTTTCCTTTGCCGCCTTCCTTTAGTTGCCGCCTTGCCGGCTGGGCAGCCGCTCTGCGGACTGTCACCAGGTCAAGTGCTTGGCTACTCCAGGAAGGCAAGTACTTAGCCATTTAGAGTTTCTCCAGCAAATCGGCTAGAAAGCGATAGGCCGACTATTCGAGAGTCGGTTGTCCTTGATAGAAGTCGAGACGGCGAGCCGACTGCTCATGAGTCGGCTCGGTGGGGGGAGGCTGGTAGCCGGCTTGGGCTATGCGTAAGCTTTTAGGTCCTTAGCCATTTTTCGTGCGTGCGCTCGTTCTTGCTTGTCCCCTGCCTACCGACAGTCGCTCTGCGAGCTGCGGCTTTTCGACAGGATACGGCTTGAGCGCAACACATTACTTGTCTGACCGCAGGAAGCATTTCATAGCGCAAGACGGCGAGTCCCCGGGCCGACTAGTCGGACCCGGTGCCAGACAGTATGATAAAAAAGAGCAGCATATTCGGAAGCGTAATTCTTATCATACAGATAATCAAAAAGGCAGTCCTCGAGCTCGTCCCGGGGGGCCTAAGGTCTTAGTACTTTAATACAAAGAGGGTAGTGCGATACATATTGCATCAACTGTAAAATCTTCGAAGAAGATTCGCGTTCCATGGGCGCTCTGTTTCTTTGCCGGAGTCATCCCTCTTGCGCGCTCGAGGCTTCTGAGCATCGATCAGATAGTAGGCGTCGCTCCCTAGCACCTTGCTGATGATGAAGGGACCTTCCCAAGGCGCTGACAACTTGTGCTGGCCGGCTGTTCTCTGAATCAGCCGGAGCACAAGGTCGCCCTCTTGGAACGATCTTGGCTTGACCTTGCGGTTGTAGTATCGGCGCCGACTCTGCTAGTAGATGCCGGACCGACTGAGTGCCAACAGTCGGCCCTCTTCCAGCAGATCGACGCTGTCTTGGCGTGCTTCTTCGGCTTCCTCTTCGGTGTACATGGAGACTCGTGGAGAGTCGAACTCTATATCCGTCGGGATGACGGCTTCGGCACCGTAGACAAGGAAGAAAGGCATGAAGCCGGTTGACTTGTTTGGGGTTGTGCGCAGACTCCAGAGGACGGCAGGTAGCTCCTCGACCCAACAGCCGGCCGAACGCTCGAGTGGTTCGACCAATCGAGGCTTGATGCCGGACAGGATGAGGCCGTTGGTTCGTTCCACCTGGCCGTTTGACTGCGGATGGGCAACGGACGCTAAGTCTAGTCGGATGCCCTGCGTCGCGCAGAAACGAGCCAAGGCGCCCTTGGCAAAGTTTGTGCCGTTGTCGGTGATGATGCTGTGCGGTATGCCATACCGCACCGTGATGTCGGCAATGAAGGTTACTGCTGTAGGCCCGTTCAATTTCTTGATGGGCTTTGCTTCCACCCACTTGGTGAACTTGTCCACCGCGACAAGCAAATGAGTTAGGCCGCCTCGGGCCGTCTTGAATGGTCCTACCATGTCCAGGCCCCAAACTGCGAAGGGCCAGGCAATGGGGATTGTCTTCGGCGCGGAAGCCGGCTGAAGGGGCTTGGAGCGGAACATCTGGCACCCCTTGCATTTTTGGACTAGTTCTTTAGCTTCTTCCAGCGCAGTCAGCCAAAAGAAACCGTGCCGAAAGGCTTTGGCCACGAGTGCCCTCGAAGCCACATGGTGGCCGCACTCGCCCTGATGGATGTCTCTGAGAATCGCTTGGCCTTGCTCTGATTCTACGCAGCGCTGGTAGACACCAGTGACACTGCGCCTGACTAGCTCTCTGTTGACTATGGTGTATGTTGCTGCTCGGCGCTGCACTTGCCGAGCCGAGATCTCATCTGTTGGTAATTCTTTGCTCACTAGAAACTTGAGGATGGGCTGTGCCCATGAAGGTGCTGCTATCTCTTCAACTGCTACCATAGCGACTTGGACAAGGGTGGCTGGGCTGGGAGGCGGCAGGTTGGAGTCTGCGGCCGTTTGCTGAATTGATGGAATCTCTGGGCCGACTGGGGCAGCTCCCGGGCCAACTGGCGCAGTCCCCGGGCCGGGCTCGGAAGTCCTCGGGCCAACTGGCGCAGTCCCCGGGCTGGGCTCTGAAGTCCCCGGGCCGACTGGCGCAGTCCCCGGGCTGGTTTCAACTGTGGCTTTCTTGAGGTCGCCTGCTGGGGCCTTGGAGTTGGATCCGACTATTTATGGCGGAGCCGGCACGAAGATGGAGTCTGACTCTGGTGAAGGCTTGATAGACGGCTTGAGGAGGCGCTGAAGGGCGACGCCAGAAGGTATCGCTTGGCGAGTGGAGCCGACTCATGCCAAGGCATCTGCTTGATCGTTGTCATTTCTTGGCACGTGAAGGAATTCGCACCCCTCGAAATATCCGCTGAGTTGCTGCACCAGGAAGCGGTAGCTCGCCATGTTTGCTTCTTTGGCGTCCCAGTCGCCGGATGATTGCTGAACCACCAAGTCAGAGTCGCCATAGCACAGGATCCGGCGAATGCCGAGTTCTTTGGCAAGCCGGAGCCCATGGATGAGCGCTTCATATTCGGCGACGTTGTTGGAGGCGGCGAAGTGGATTTGCAGCACGTATTTGAGCTTGTCGCCTTTAGGGGAGGTGAGGACGACGCCGGCTCCAAGGCCGGTGAGCATCTTGGAGCCGTCGAAATGCATCCGCCAATGAGTGGAGTTGGGCGCTGGCGGCAGGTACTGGGTCTCGGCCCAGTCGACGAGGAAGTCGGCCAGCGCCTGCGACTTGATGGCGGTGCGGGGCTGGTAGTAGATGGTGTAAGGGGCTAGATCCATAGCCCATTTGGCCACTCGGCCAGAGGCGTCTCGGCTTCCAATGATCTCGGCGAGTGGAGCGGTGCAAACCACAGTGATTGGATGCTCTTGAAAGTAGGGCTTCAGCTTCTTGGCGGCAAAATGCACGCCGTAACACATCTTTTGATAGTGAGGGTAGTTTTGCTTGGAGGTCGACAGTACCTCGCTCAGGTAATATACCGGTCTCTGGACTGGGAGCGCCTTGCCTTCCTCCTTGCCCTCGACTACGATGACTGTGCTGACTACTCGGCTGGTGGCGGCGACGTACAAGAGAATGGGCTCTTTGGGAGTCGGAGCCGCCAACACGGGGGGAGTAGTCAACATCTTCTTCAGTTGGAGAAATGCCTCATCTGCCTTGTGGTTCCACTCAAAAAAGGTGGTCTTCTTCATAAGTTGATACAAGGGCAGAGCTTTCTCGCCCAGCCGGCTGATAAATCGGCTGATGGATGCCAAGCAGCCGGTGAACTTCTGCACATCCAACAGTCGGCTGGGTACCTCCATTCTCTCAATGGCCTTGATCTTGACGGGGTTGCACTCTATGCCGCGTTCGGAGACCAGGAAGCCAAGGAGCTGGCCGGCTGGGACTCCGAAAACGCACTTCTCGAGGTTGAGCTTGATCCGGAATCGGCGCAGATTTTCGAAGGTCTCTTTGAGGTCTTCCAGCAGCGTCCCACGCTTTTCCGTCTTCACCACCACATCGTCCACATAGACGTGGGCGTTCCTGCTGAGTTTCTTGAGGAGGCACTTCTGCATGCAACGCTGAAAGGTGGCGCCGGCATTCCTTAAGCCGAACGTCATTGTCAGGTAACAGAAGGCTCCAAATGGCGTGATGAATGCGGTCTTCAGTCTGTCTGCTGGATTCAGCTTGATCTAGTGGTATCCTGAGTATGTGTCTAGGAAACTCAACAGCTCGCATCCGGCTTTGGAGTCTATCACCTGATCAATCCTTGGCAGAGCAAACGGGTCCTTTGGGCAGGCTTTATTGAGGCTTGTGTAGTCGATGCACATCCGCCACTGCTTTTTTTCTTCAGTACCAACACCGGGTTTGCTAGCCACTTTGGAAAAAACACTTCCATGATGAAACCGGCTGCCAGGAGCCGGGCTATCTCTTCTCCAACAACTCTTCTTTTCTCTTCTGACAGGCGGCGCAAGGGCTGCCTGACGGGCTTCATATCTGGCCTGACGTGTAGCTTGTGCTCGGCGAATTCCGTCGGTACACCCAGCATGTCCTTGGGGGACCATGCAAAGATGTCCCGATTCTCATGGAGGAAATCGACGAGCTCGCCTTCTCATTTGCTGTCAAGGCCTGTGCCTACGACAGCGTATCTCTCTGGGTGCTCTGGGTCCAAGGGTATCTTCTTGGTTTCTTTAGCCGGCTTGAATGATCCTTCTACCTCCGACTCCTTGGGGTCGGGCGACATCTCTGGCTGCTTTCCGGCCATCGCCACGACTCGGTCAAGGAGCCATTTCTCGGCTGCGATCACCAAGGACTCGGCCAGCCGACTGCTCTCGGCCGCGCAAGCGGATGATTTCTTGTAGTCGCCGGCAATGGTCAGGATCCCCTTGGAACTCGGCATCTTCATTTTAAGGTAGGCGTAGTGTGGAACCGCCATGAACTTGGCCAAGGCAGGCCGGCCAAGCAGAACGTGGTACGGGCTCTCCAGGTCCACCACCTCGAACCAGACCGGCTCTCGGCGGAAGTGATCTTTGTCCCCGAAGAGGATGTCTATCAGGATCTTGCCGATTGGTGAGCAGGAGAGGCCGGGTACAATTCCATGGAACACGATGCGGCTGCTCTGCAGCTGCCTTCGCCTGATTCCGAGCTTCTCCATGGTGTCTTTGTATAGGATGTTTATGCTGCTGCCTCCGTCTATCAGGACCCGCGAAAAACGGGCGGCCCGCCTATCAGTGGCCAAGGTCGCGCCTAAGACAAGGGCATAAGAGCCTGGACTCGGCATCACCTCTGGGTGATCCGCCCGACTCCAACTGATAGGCCTCTCGGACCAATGCATGAACTCTGGAGCATCCGTTGCTACTGCGTTTACTTCTTGCTGCTGTTGGCGCCTGCTGCGCCAGTCATCTGCCACACTGGTGAATACTACGTAGGCTCCGTGCTCTTCTGGGAACTCGTCTTGTACTGCACCGACTGGCCGAGCCGCCGGCTGCTGGGGCGGCGGCGGAGGCGGCGGCCCTGCAGGCGGCGGAGGAATGAGGTCGTCTCCTTTGGCGATCCTGGCGAGCCAGTGGCACTTTCTGGTGGTGTGGTTCGACGGCTTCGCGCCGCTGTGGAACTTGCAAGGACCATCCAAAGTTTGCTCATAGGAGAAAGCCGGTAACCAATTAGACTTGTCGCCTTTCTGCCGCTTGGCCAGAGGCTGCCCTCTGGCTGCTGATCTTCTACTGCTGCGACCTGCCGACTGTTGGAAGTCGGCTGTGGGGCCTTGCGCTTGTTGTTGTTTTGTTGCTGTCGCCGACTGGCGTCTCCAGCCGGAGTTTTGGGAGCCTGGGGAGTCACCTTGCCAACCGCGTTGACTTGAATCTCCGTCTTCATAGAAGAGTCGGCCGTGGCGTACTTATCCGCTATGACTAGCAGTTCGTCAAGGGTTTCGGGCTCGTCGCAGAGGAGCTTGTGCTTGAGGAGGGTGCCCTCTCGGCACCCGGCAGTGAAGTACTCGATAGGCTGCACCTCGTGCACGCCCTCGCAGGAGTTTCGAAGTTCGCCCCAGCGTGTGAGGTAGTCGCGCGTTGATTCTTTGGGGCCTTGCACGCACAAGGAGAGCTGGCGCGGCTTGGGAGGTCGCTTGTACGTGCTGGTGAAGTTGCGAATGAAGGCTTCGGTGAACTCGACCCAGCTATTGATGCTGCAGGGCTTCAGGCTGTTCAGCCATGTCCGGGCCGTGCCCTGGAGCATGAGAGGAACATACTTCACGGCAACTCGCTTGTTGCCGTTTGCTATGCTGACGGCTGCGGAGTAGTCTATCAGCCAGTCTTCCGGCTTTACGGAGCCGGTGTACTTGGGCGTGTCTCGGGGGAGCGTGAACCCTTTCGGGAAGAGCTCGTCTCTGATGCGGGGCCCGAAGCAAGGCGGACCAACTCATCTTCTTCTTCCAGCGCCAGGGATCGGTGGAGTCGGTCGATCCGATGGCGGGCGTCATTCTCTCCGTCTCCTTCTCGGCAGCCAAGGCAACCTCCGAGAGTCGGATGCTCAACAGGTGGCGGAGAAACTCGTCGTTCTCTTCGGGGCGGGGGAGGCAGATAATCTTCCCGCCGCTCCACTGCTCTTGGGCGGCCGTCTTGGTCGCGCTCGATGGTGATATGAGTCCGACTGTGACTGACAGCCGGCTCCTTCTCTTTCCTTCCGCGGACTCCGCCAGTCGGCGTCCGGGAGGTCGCGCCTTGATCTCGGCGGGGAGGTAAGTCGTCGTTTGGCTGCTGCAGCGCATCTGCGCGGCCGCCGGCCGTGTTTTGCGCAGCAACCGCGTCAAGGAGCTGCTGGACTCGCTCCGTCATCACATGGCGCTCTTCGCCCTCAAAGTTCTTTAGCTCGTCAGTCGCCGCTTGGGCGGCGCGGATATTCTCCGCTGGGGTGGCGTAAACAGGGCGTTTCGCCCCGAGTAAGTCGGCGATGGCCACACTGCGCTGTCGGACCGCACCTAGATGGCTTGGCCCAGTCGGGGCCGGCGAGCCGCCTACGGCGCGATCCATCTCGCGCTGGTATGCTTCTGACAAGTGCCTCATGCTTGCCAACTTCTTGGCGCCTTCGACGATCTGAAGGCGGCGCGCCTCCAGCGTCTCGGCGCCCGCGTCCTCTAGAATGGGCGCGGTCAGGTCTCGTAGGGCCGCGGCTAGCGGGTCCTCGGTTTCTTTGCTGGAGTGCTCATCGTGGCTGATGACGAGCACCTCCGTGACGGCGCTTCCGCCACTCTCCTCGTACGGAAGCGGCTCGTCGTAGACCACCACGTTGGTGGGGAAGATGTCAAGCGACATGGCGTCGGAGTCGACCAGCATCGGGTCGGAGGAGCCTACGGACTCCAAGTCTACGGCGGGCTCGCCGGCGACGTGGAGCTGGTAGAGGAGGCCCGCGAGGAGGTTCTTGGGGCCGCCCGTGCCTGCGCCGAATGCAGGCTCGTCGGAGAGGCGCACCTCGCCGATAAGTTCGGCGAGGCCGTTCGCGGCGCAGGCGGCTTCGGCGCCGCGCAGCGTGTCGATGCATACTCCATCTGGCGAGCCTGGCTGGCTACGCTCGCCAGGGAGGAAAAGGGTTCCCGTCCAGAACAGATCTCCGGACGACGGTGCACCTCGCCCCACGGTGGGCGCCAAATGTCGGGGGTTAGGTGCGACATATGCCATAGGATGGCTTATCATGGTGGGGGCGAGTAGAACGTCGCCGGTGCCGGGAAACGGGATGAGGCATAGACATGCACGCCGGCGAATCTTACCCAGCTTCGGGGCTCTCCGTGGAGATAACACCCCTACTGCTGCTCTGCGGGGTCTCCGCATGGTCACTATGGCAAAGTGGCTACAATGGCGCTCCTAGAGCTGTGTCGGGAGGTAGGAGGGAGCTAAGCTGGCTCTCTCCTCCCTGGTCTATGTGTCTAACTCTATCAAAGGCCAAACCCCTTGCATGGGTGCCCCGGGGGGTTTATATAGGCCTACCCCGCGGGGGCACAATAGTAATCTGACTGGGCGTGGCCCCCAGCCGTCTGTCTCTCGTGCGGCCGTCCTTCCTGCCGGCCTCTGGGGCCCGCCGACTGGTGGGTCCCGCGGACAGGCCGAACACTGTGACGCACTCCTGATGACGCAGGCTTGGTCATGGGGTCGTGGCAACAGTGCCGCCGTCTATCAGGCGATCACTGTCGCCACTCCCCATCCAATCTGGTTTATGGCTTGTGGGGCCCTGGCGGGGAGACGGCCGACTCCGTGGTGGCCGACTCCCTCAGGGCCGTCTTCTGGCGCTCTGGCCGTCTCTGATTCACCCACTGACGGGTGGCCCTGCGATCTCTAGGCCGTACAGGCCGGCGTCGTGGGCACTGTGCATCACGCACTGTGGTTGAGGTCAAGGGAGGCATGGCAACAGTGCCGCGCCTCGCCGGAGATCTCCCGGCGATACGGCTCACTATAGCCATGCCAACCCCTCGTAGGCAGGAAGGGATGGCCACGTCGGGGCCATGCCCTGCATCGGTCTTCGTGAAATGTCGCGGGCCGACCCCATAGTCGGCACTCCTGGAGGTCTCAAGCCGGGGGTCGGCTTGCTTTAAAGTCGTCGTCTGGGACTCGGATCTTCGGGGGATCGCCCTCTGGGACTCGGCCTCTCCGAAAGTCGCCGGCCGGGACTCAGCCAGAGTGGCGCGGCCTGCCCCGATGTCTTGAAAGATCCTGGGTCCCGGGTCGGCCTAACCGTGGCCCATTACTCCGACAATCCGGCATGGCAACGTCGCCGCCCTCCCTCTCCATGGCCGGTTGCTCGTCGCCGGTTCCCCCAGTCGTCGCCATGAATTCTGGCAGAGGTGGCACGTAATTCAGGGGAGCCAGGAGCAGCAGCTCCTGGCAGCATGCGGCCTCCGCGAGCCGCTCCTTCATCGCGGCACCAGCTTCCGCCTCCGCCAGCTTCTTCAGCACGGACGCCTCTGCCATGTCAGCCTCCGCCTTCTCCACGCGAGCTGCTTCCTGCTCCTCGCGCACCTCCCGCGTGTTTCGCTCCTGCACCTCCTGGAGGTCGGCGGTCGGATCGATTCGTCGGGTGGTGGTGGAGGTCTCCGCCGACCTGATGACAGAGGCGGCGGCCGACTTGTTGAGGGTGAGCGGGGCCTTGAGATAATGAAGCAAGGCAAAGAAATTATTAGGCCAGATTGGCAAGAAAGGGAAAGCATAAGAGAAATACTTACGCCGAGACCATGGGTGGCGCCTTCGGCAGCATCTGGAACTTGGCCACCTTCGCCGCGCCTCCTTCCGCCGGGTCACGGCGGTCGGGTTCTTGGGCTTCTTCGGCACGCTGCCGAACAGGGCGGCACCCTGTTTCCGTTTGCGCTTGCCGCCTCCGGCGGACGGCTCGGCGGAGGGGCCGTCACCAGTACTAAGAGCACCTAGGGCAGGTTGCGGCTCGTCTTCCTCATCATCGTCATCGGGCCAAGTCTCCATGCCGCTCCCTTGTTTGGAGCCGCCGGCTCCATCGCCACCGCTTACGGCATCGTCCTCCAAGGCGGCCGCCCCCAAGTCGGGGTCATCCACATCGCTCACCTCTCGGTCCGGCTGGTAATCACCACCCGGCCCCACGATGGTGGCCGTCGCCGGAAACATGTAGATCTATGTTCCAAAGAAGGACCACTTCATACCAAGACCAAGGCAAGAACTAAAAAGGGGAAGCTAAGAGACTTATGGCAGGCGGCGGGTTGTCGTGGGAGTATGACCGCTTGCTGAACCGCCAGGACCCCTCCGACACCATGAGGTCGGTGATCTTGTTTACCATTCGGGCCACCTCGGCAGTCGGCATGTCCTTTGTGCACATCCGGCTCGGGTCGTGGTGCCCGCTCATCCGACAGATAAGATGAGGATGGCCTTGGAGCAGGAGAACCCGACGCTTGACAAAGGCGAGCAGCAAGTCGGACGCTACGAGACCCTCCGCCTCCATTAGCACCCGGAGCCAGCTGATGACGGTGGCCGTGTCGGCCGATACAGGCTTGGGCTTGTAGCTCCAGTTAGCCTGAGGCCCAACAGGGGGGCCAGCCTCGTAAGGCGGCGGGTTGATGAAGTCGACCGCCGGGTCGACGTTCTCCATTACTGCCACAATTTCACCGACTGTGGTAGCTTGATGACTGGGAAGGCGTTCTTCTTCGACGACCGGCGCACAGCGACGAAGGCACCGCACTGGGCCGCCGTCTGCTTGGCGGAGGTGCCCAGTTTGGCATAGAAGAAAGCTCCCCACAGCTCGATGGTGGGGAGGATGTCGAGGTAGCCCTCGCACGCCGTGAAGAAGGCGGACAACAGCGTCACGGTGTTGGGCGTCAAGTGGTGCGGCTGGAGATGGCAAAACTCCATGAATAAGTGGAGGAACCTGCTCATCGGGAGGCCAAAGCTGCGGAGGAAATGCGAGCAGAAGACGACCCGCTCATCCCCCTGCGGCGCCGGCGAGATCTCCTCCTGCAGCGGCACCCGCACCTTGACAAAGGCTGCATTGGGCATCCGGCACGTGGCCCGGAGAAAGGTGATGTGATCCTCGAACACCACCAAGCCGTCCTAGTCCCCTCCCTTCTCGCGCGCCATGGCGTCCGAGCGGGGCTGCGTGGGGAGAATTAGCTTGACAACGGCGAGCTACGGCGGGCACAAAGCAGCAGCAGCGGAGAGAGGAAGAAGAAAGAGCGGGGAGGAGGGCGTGCGTGCTCCGCCGCTCCCGTGCCTCCCCCTACTTATAGCCCTCGGCTGCAAAGCCGAGGGGCGGAATGTGGGGTCGTGGGATTAACTACACCCACGACCCCACGACCCCTCGATTACTATGCAGAGTTACTGCGCAGTAACTCCCACGGGAATCGCAACCGCCCGCTTCGGCCGCAGCGGATCCGCTCGCGTGCCGAGGGCCGGTGGTGGCGGGCCCAGCCCGCTGTCACGTCCCATCAAGAGCATGGGATGGCAGGCTGGGCGAGCTGACGTGCGCCACGTGGCATGCTCATGGCGGGCGGCAGGCCTAGGGAAGCTTAGCAGGCACGCCATCTGTTTCCCGCCTTGGCATTCGAAATCGGCGGACAAGCCTGCCTTGTCAAATCGGCTCCGGCAGCCAGCGCATCACCAGGCGGACCGAGCGTTCGATCAGAGCGTGGCAAGGAAGGAAACTATTGAGGCTTCTCGGCCTGTCAACCGCGACGCCTCACCAGCTTTCTTGACTGCTTTCGGAGTAATGGGCCACGGGTAGCCTAACCCGAGTCCCTGAGCCTTTCAAGACTTTGGGCCGGCTTCGCCCCACGAGACTCCAGAATGAAGCGCCGCCTTCCAGTGGCCGGCTGGCTCAATGGCCGGCTGCCCGAAGACGGCCGAGCACTACCAGACGGCACCAAGATGGGCCGACTCCTAGCAGACGGCCTCCGTCTAGGACGGCTTCTAGCAGATGGCCACCCGGCGCCCTCAGAGTCTGCGCCCCTGATCAAGAGGACAATACGGGTTGAGGCTATAGTGTAGTCCCTCACCCCCGAATCCCGGGCTGGGCACGGCCATAGTGCCCCAGACAGGCGGAGATCTCCGCACGGCACAGCACTGTTGCCACTTCCCCCTTGATGTCATTCCTGATAGGTGGAGCCCTGTTCCCACGACGGCCTGTCGGTACGGCCTGCAGGCGGCGGGCCATACCAGGCAGTGAGAGCCTGGAAGACGGCAAAAGCTGGACCAGCCAGACCTAAGGGAGGCCGGCTTCCAGCAGGCGGCCTGTTCCCCCCTCGGGGCCCGTGCACCATGAACCAGATGAGGCTTGAAGTGGCTACAGTGATCCCCACCAGGCGGTGGGACTGTAGCCACGCTCCCCTGACCAAGCCTGCATCATTAGCATCACGGCTACAGTGATCGGCCACCAACCAAACCCGCCAGCGGCGGAAGCGGCCTACCGGCTCCGTACTAGACAAGTCGGAGGGGCCCACCAGGTGGCGGGACCCAGCTGTCGGCGGAGAAGCCGGTGACCAGAGACGCTGACGGCCAGGTCCTACACCCGGCCAGATTACCAATGTACCCCTGGGAGTAGGCCTATATAAACCCCCGAGGGCACCCATGCAAAGGGTTCCCAACCTGTTAAAACTAGACTCACACCTAGAGGAAGAAGAGAGCTAGACCTGCCTCCTTCCAACTCTAGCATACAGCTCGAGGAGCAGCAATGTACTCACTAGTGCCTTAGTGATCATGCGGAGACCCCGCAAAGCAGGACTAGGGGTGTTATCTCCTAGGAGAGCCCCGAACCTGGGTAAAGTGCGCCGGCGTTCGTGTCTACGCCTCATCTCGCTTCCAGGCACCGGTGACGTTCTACTCGCTCCCACTATGATAAGCCATCTATAACACCCCAAAAATTTAACAAGGTTTTTGTTATTAAAATTTTGCCAAGAGTTTAAATTTTTTGTCTGCAAGAATATCCCTGTTGATTTCAAAACTTTTCTTTTAATATTAAGGAGTTTTTCCCAAGTGGATCCTTCCAAAACATATTGGACTTATTTTCCCTCTCATTTAAAAACATCTTTCAATCAGGAGATTTATTTATTAAATTATTTCACTCTGAGCTTTATTCCTTAAAATGACTTTCTTTAAGTTTTGGAGCTCTTTTTGAACTACAACCATTTGATATATTATTCTAAAAATCCAACCAAAATTTGGAGATGTCATGTGATGTCTCTAAATCACTTCTGTGCAATAATATATTCCATTCATTGAATATTTTGAGCTCTACACCCAATTTTCTTCTCTGGTCCAGAGAGCAATTTTGCACTACAACCCTTTTAAATATTTGTTTCTAGCTTCCACCAAAATTATGGGATGTTAGTAGGATCATATTATTCCATTATATGCAATAATCCAGGGATGATCTTTGAGATTTTTGAGAGAACCAACCTCATCTTCATTCTGGTCCATCATGATAGTTTGTACAGCAACCTAAGTCTTGCTTGCCCTCTGGCCCTTGATTCTTTATCCTACTTGTAGACCACCCTACTAAACCCCTAAGTCCAGGAGCATACACTCATTTGATCATTTTTGATTCATGAAATGATGCCAATTACTTCCTGTCCAGGAATGTAGTTTTGCAAAACTTGCACTAGCAAGTTTCCCCTTTTGTCCAAATAACCACACCACTCCCTCTTGCATCCAAAGAGACTTCAATCTGGAAGATTTGGCCCCTCCAAGACCTGCCTAGATGCCTCTGGCATTTTGTCAAACACTCTGTGGGCATGAACAGTTTTGGCATGATTATAGGTTTGTGTGATGAACTTGTCCATCTGTCCAAACCATGTTGTCTAGTAGCCTACTAATGGTCTCCAACCCAGACCTGTGGATTTGCACTTGATCCCTAGCAGTTTTGGCCACCCTGGCATTTCATCAAACACCTTCTGTGCGTGCACTGGACGCGCCCAGAGCGCGCCAATTGCAGCCGCGCGCCCGAGCCGACACGCTGGTCCCCCTGGATTTTGGCCCGCTCTGCAGCACCTCGCCACGCACTACCCTCCTCACAGCAACGCGCCAAGCCACCCTGGCAGCCTACAGCGCCGCCGACAGAGCTTTTGGCGGCACACCGGCGGCCGCAGCGCGCCTCTGCCACGGTCGGCGCCGCCAAAGCCACCCGGGCTCGCCACCTGCCCCAAGGAACAGCGCAAGCTTATCCCCCGCTCGTCGGCTAGCTCCCGTCGTCGCCACGACGCCCTGACGCTACAGGGAGGCAGTTCGCCGTCGTCCTTATCGCCGGCCGCCGCAGAACCGCCTTGCCTCGCCTATATAAGGACCCCCGAACTCATCCGAGCACGCATGCAACCTCAGTCCACCTCCCTAGTTTCCCCATGGCAGCCAATCGACCTGAGGAGGTTGTCTTCTTCATCTCCGGCAACTCCTGCCGCCGCCACTGTCCCGTCCATTCCAGCACCACCAGGGCCTCTCCCTCCCATTTCTCTTCACCAAGAACACCTCCTTCCTTCCAGGAAGCCAACCCCCTACTTGATTTTGATCGGGAGCCATCGCCGCCACAAAATCACTTTGTCACCGAAGCCCCCTCCGCCACGGAGCTCGCCGCCGGCGACTCCCTCCACCCCCGGCGACCCTGCGACCACCGGAAGGACCGCCTAGGAGTGGCGGATCCATCCCTGCACTCAGATGCCCGCGAAGAAACGCCGTTCGCCAGAGACGATCGCCGGACGCCCCGCCTCGGCTCGGGACAGAGGAAGAGGAGGGAGAAGACTAGTCAAACCTGACTAGTGGGCCCCCTGGACCCACTGTCAGCGACCCCGCACCTGTCCACGTGGGATTAAGTGGAAGCGTAAACTCCCCAGTACGTTTTCCCTGCACCGAAAGCGTGTTCTGTCTGAAACGTTTTCTTTTTCTATTTTATTTTTAAAAACAGATTTTGACCAAATCTTTGACTGCCTATAACTTTTTAAATATAACTCCAAATGAATTGATTCTTTTTCCTACATTCCCCAAATATTGTCTAGTTTATTTTCATATTTATTACAAAATTTTCCAAGCAACTTTTTGTGCTGTTTTCAAACTATGTGTTAATTTAAATATTTCCAAAACTAGGATTTTTGGAGAAGGAGAAAGCTTTCAAAAAGTTTTAGAGTGCACCCTGCCTTTCCACACATTGAAGGCAAGCATTCTGAATCCCGGCATAATATTTTTGGTGTGATTGTTGATACATTTATAACACCACCGCATTTCGAAGGACTTGTTATTTCATGTGGTATGATCATATGCATGAGTGCATATTAGTGATTTCCGTGCTGTTGGAAATGAACACACTTGTGATGATAATCACCCTCATGTGCCTTGCATGCATACCGGCAGGAACCCGAGAAAACCTCTGCCTTGGGTAGGCATGAGTTTGTCGCCGGTCTCCGTCGGGACGGTTATGTCTGGTATGGCATGGTAAGGTGATATGAGCGGTGACTCTGTTGGTTGAAATATATTCGTTATGCTAATCATGCAGGGAATACTTAAACCTCCTGAGTCGACCGTAGATCGAGTCTTGTGCCAGTAACCCCCATACTTGTTTCGTACTACCACTCGTCTCTACAGCAAGTAGAGTACAGTTCAGTAAGTTGTCAACCTCTTTCTAGCACACACCGTACAGAGAGGCCATGGTGGAAGATACCGGTTGTAGCTGGTAGGCAGGCCACCTGGTCCGGGGGCATGGGTGATTCCGGTTGGGACCGAGAGGGGAGGCCACCCCTTAGAGCGCGCGATATAAATTTGATCCCATCCTACGCGAGGTTGTAGCCTCCCCACTTAGAGTTTGCTTGACAGGTGTCGTGGGTGATTCCAGACACGTGTGAGTTAAGCTGGTGTGTGCAAGTTAGGTGTGTTTTCAACTAAAAGGCCGTAGACGGAATTAGTCTTGATGGACTAAAGAAATCCGTTACTCGTGGGTAAAGAGTACACCCTCTGCAGAGAATAAACCTATTCGAATAGCCGTGTCCATGGTTAAGGATTACAGTCTGGGATGGGTCAAGTGTCGGTCTTCGGAGGTGAAACTGTAAACCAGAACTGGAACTACTACTTGTGACTTGTGATAATTATGATTATTATTATTGTTGACTAACCGTGATATTATTGTTATTATCGAGTATCTCTAGGATGGTTCTACCTCCGGGATATTCACTATGATTGTTTATTTTAAAGCCCTTTATGTGGTGTCGCTCAGACGCCCGACTGTGGCATTTATTTTAAAGCCCTTTATGTGGTGTCGCTCAGACGCCCGACTGTGGCATTTATTTTAAAGCCCTTTATGTGGTGTCGCTCAGACGCCCGACTGTGGCATTTCTTTTAAAGCCCTTTATGTGGTGTCGCTCAGACGCCCGACTGTGGCATTTCTTTTAGAGCCCTTGATGTGGTGTCGCTCAGACGCCCGACTGTGGCATTTCTTTTAAAAGCCCTTTATGTGGTGTCGCTAAGACGCCCGACTGTGGCATTGCTTGTTATTTATTTCATAAATTTTAATACTACTATGTTATTGCATTTTTATAAATAACCGCCTGCACGCATCAGAATTTTATTTACTATTTTTGACTGACGTCATGAGCATAAAATATTTTCAGCACATCATTGTTATATTATACCTGTGTTCATAATGTTTGCGAGTACATTCAAAGTACTCACTGGCTTGTCCATGGCTATTGTCTTGGCCAGATTTCTTGCGCGGAGAGGAGCGACCATGTTGATAACCCCGGAACCCACACAATGGAGATAGCAGCTTCGCGAAGATAGGAGTTAACCTGGTCAGCTGTTCCTGTTGGGAAATGGAGTCCCATAGACACTGATGTTTCACAACCCGCTTCCGCCATCAACCACTAGAAACCTTTTGTTGTACTCACAGGCCAGAACGGTCTTGTACTACATATTTTGTATTTGCTTGGAATTTCTGTATCAAGTTGGAGCCTCATCAGCTAACAGTAATCCTGGGGCTATGAGCACGACGGTCTTTTTCTGGAAATTTATACTCGGAAAAACCGGTCATGACACCATCCTTTGGCATATGTCGCACCCAACCCCCGACAGACACCCTTTGCCCTGGTATATGGGGCAGAAGCAGTTCTCCCCACGGAACTCACATACGGGTCACCTCGAGTGCTCGCTTCTGATGTGCTTGAGCAAGAGCAGTTGCGGCAAGATGACGCGACACTACTTGAGGAAGATCGTCTTCGGGCGGTTGTGCGAGCTGCACGCTACCAGCAGGCCTTGCGCCGCTACCATAGCCGCAAGGTTCATGCCCGAAGTCTTAAGGAAGACGACCTTGTTCTTCGACGCGTTCAGTCGGCCAAGAATTCCAACAAGTTGACGCCGAAGTGGGAAGGCCCTTATCGGGTAATACGATTCACGAGGCCTAGCGCAGTCCTCCTGGAGACCGAAGATGGTGTTCCGGTGAGCAACTCCTGGAACATCAAACATCTTCATAAGTTTTACCCATGAGGCGCAGTTGCCGGGCCTCCCGGCAAACCACCTTTTGTACAAGCCTTGCTGACGAGGCATGTAACCCTTTGTGCAGAGCCAGGTGCAGACCCTGAGCATAAATAAATGAAGTGTTGGCGCCCTAATTTTAGCATGCAAGCTAGGTTAAGTCTCTCTTTGGTAGGGTTGATAGTGCCCGGCGGCAACTAACCCCTAGCATAGAGGTCGTGTGTGTGTGTGTGTGTATTTCCGTCCTTTCCATTCTTTTCTTTGGTTCACAGGCTGCACAAGCATTCCTGCTAAGCCATTTAAGGGCAGGGAGACGGATCGATATCCCCGACCCCGGCAAGCCATTGCCGGGGGCTGCAGATTCAAGCACCCGACCACGGCAAGCCAAGGTTGCCGGGGGCTGCAGATTGCTACCTCCTGAGCACTGCGTTGGTTTTCCCTTGAAGAGGAAAGGGTGATGCAGCAAAGTAGAATAAGTATTTACCTCAGTTTTTGAGAACCAAGGTATCAATCTAGTAGGAGACTACACGCAAGTCGCCTCGTACCTACACAAACAAATAAGAACCTCGCAACCAACACGATAAAGGGGTTGTCAATCCCTTCACGGCCACTTGCAAAAGTGAGATCTGATAGAGATAACAAGATAAATATTTTTGGTACTTTTATAATATAGATTGAAAGTAAAGATTGCAAAGTAAAAATAGATTGGAAACTTATATGATGGAAAATAGACCCGGGGGCCATAGGTTTCACTAGTGGCTTCTCTCAAGATAGCATAAGTATTACAGTGGGTGAACAAATTACTGTCGAGCAATTGATAGAAAAGTGCATAATTATGACAATATCTAGGCATGATCATGTATATAGGCATCACGTCCGCGACAAGTAGACCAAAACGATTCTGCATCTACTACTATTACTCCACACATCGACCGCTATCCAGCATGCATCTAGAGTATTAAGTTCATAAGAACAGAGTAATGCATTACGCAAGATGACATGATGTAGAGGGATAAACTCAAGAAATATGATATAAACCCCATCTTTTTATCCTCGATGGCAACAATACAATACATGCCTTGCTGCCCCTGCTGTCACTAGGAAAGGACACCGCAAGATTGAACCCAAAGCTAAGCACTTCTCCCATTGCAAGAAAGATCAATCTTGTAGGCAAAACAAAACTGATAATTCGAAGAGACTTGCAAAGATAACAAATCATACATAAAATAATTCAGAGGAGATTCAAATATTGTTCATAGATAATCTTGATCATAACTCAATTCATTGGATCTCGACAAACACACCGCAAAAAGAATTACATCGAATAGATCTCCAAGAAGATCGAGGAGAACTTTGTATTGAGATCCAAAGAGAGACAACAAGCCATCTAGCTAATAACTATGGACCCAAAGGTCTGTGGTAAACTACTCACACATCATCGGAGAGGCTATGGTGTTGATGTAGAAGCGCTCCATGATCGATTCCCCCTCTAGCGGAGCGCCAGAAAAGGCCCCAAGATGGGATCTCACGGGTACATAAGGTTGCGCCTGTGGAAATAGGGTTTCGTGGTGCTCCTGGATGTTTTCGGGGTATATGGGTATATGTAGGAGGAAGAAGTAGGTCGGTGGAGCTGTGAGGGGCCCACGAGGGTGGGGCGCGCCCAGGGGGGCAGGCACGCCTCCCTGCCTCATGGCCTCCTTGCTTCTTTCTTGACGTCCACTCCAAGTCCTCTGGATCACGTTTGTTCCAAAAATAACTCTCCCAAAGGTTTCATTCCGTTTGGACTCGTTTGATATTCCTTTTCTGCGGAACACTGAAATTGGCAAAAGCAGCAATTTGCACTGGGCCTTCGATTAATAGGTTAGTCCCAAAATGATATAAAAGTGCTTAGTAAAGCCCATTAAACATCCAAAATAGTTAATATAATAGCATGGAACAATCAAAAGTTATAGATACGTTGGAGACGTATCACAGATCCAGATAAGTCCTTTATCCCCTGTTATGCATTTCCGTATGGAATTGCTACATATGAAGCCTCGTTTATTCCTGGGCCACAGTGCTCCCCTTTCCTATGCCCAAGAATTGCTCCCTGGGCTGGAACTTGGTTGTAGTTGCTGTGACAAGGAAGCAAACGAAGGGCCTAACCCTACTTCGCCCCTGCCTCCACCGAGATCATGAGTATGGTTGTGAATGAAGTGAGGGAACAGCAAGGCCTGTTGCCGGGCGACGATGTTTATCTTAAAAATAACAAGGATTCATTCCTTGGCATGGGCCTCTCTCATGCACAAAGAACCCGACAAGCACCCTTTTTCATTAATACGTTCCAAATAGGTATAGTTTGTACGGAATGTAAACATGCGCAAGGGGATTACAAGGTTCAAATCTAACAAGTGCTCGCAGGCTTAAAAACTAAAAAAGATAAGTGCCCCGTGATCCCCGTTTTGCCCCTTTCCTCCCAGGTGCGGCATGTGAAGGCAAAAAGGAGGCGACGGGGAACACGCTGATGGAGAGCTTGATGAGGAAGACCCTCGGCAGGGCGCGTGGCCGAGGGAGGAGGGCGGCACGGTTATTCAGAGTCGGAGTTGGCGTCCTCCTGCTTGACACCCTCGTCGTCACTGTCGTTTTCCTCCTCGTCACTCCCGCTTGAGGAGGAGTCTTCATCATTAGAGGATCTCTCCACGCAACACCTTAGGCGAGTTCCCAAGTGCCCAAAGACCTTGACGAAGAGCAGGCCGTTCTCCATTAATTTGAAGTGGAGAACGAGCCCCTCCGACAGGCTGTGGGCACGAGCGAAGGTCTTCCATCCACGACGAAGATACATGATGTGAGGGGCGGGGAAGTCGACGTCAGCCCGCATGCTACCATTCCCGCAGCTCCTCATATGCAACCTCAGAGCCTGTGGTGGGTCGAGCTCCATCTCCCGAGCGAACGGAGTAGGGAGACAAAGATGACGGCGCACTGGCCGGTGCAACCTGATGACGAACTCACGGGGCTGGTCTCTGACGTGGCCCTCCATTGGGGGAGGGGCCGCTGGCGGAGGCGAGGCCGGTGCGCCGCCTCATCTTCCTCTTCCCCGAGCGTCGCGGAAGCCTCGGCCTCGCCACCTCCCCCTTCCTCTCACGGCCGGCTCCGCCGCCATGAGCTCTTCGGCAGGAGGGGCACGTTGTCGAGCAAAGACCCTCGTCGCCGCTATCGGAGTGCCGGCGCGCTCTCTTGCCATAGCAGAAGAAAGGAAGGAGCCAAGGTGGAAGGAGATGGATGATGAAAGATTGAGGGGTGCCATCCCCTCCCCTTCTTATAAAGGGGCGGGGCCGCTCGGCCGCCCCACTTAACTAATCCGGCCACTAGGGGCATAGGGAATCAAGACCGACCCATTGCTCCAATCAGCGACGACCCGGTTCCCCGCCTCGTCATTTAAGGCCCGTGCCCCCTGCGTCCACCGCCTACCATATTCGAGGCATAGGGGACATGTGGCGAGCAAGCCGAAATCGAGGTGACGAGTGAGGCGACCATTTTCCACCCCATGATCATGGGGCACGGGCGCCTTGAAGGCCACGACTCGAGTCCACTTAGTAAATGAGCCGCGCCCCTGCGTTTTCCTCTTTTTATGGGGAAGGTGCAAGCCGCCTCTTTACTACGATGTGACGCATGAGGGCAAACCGCCCCACGCATGACCCCCACATCACGCATGACCCCCACATCGCGGATTCAACATGGGTCGTGGGGAAGCGCAACGAGCGAGGGAGTTACTGCGGTAAAAACTCCACCGCATGCGCGCCCACAAACTGTTCTGTGCCTGGCCCAATAACGCCCCGCGCTTATATGTGGCCTAGGCCTGGGGGCTCCTATCGGTGTACAAAAGTAGGGGTCCCATTTTGCACCCCTTTACTTGTGCGCGGGCAGTCGCAGCCCCACGCCCTAGGCCATGCTTGGCGGGGAAGAGGAAGCAAAGGCACACGACGACTAGACCACCGCCAAGCCGGAAACACAAAGAGAATAAGGGCGAGGTGGACTCCCCCGGCAAGGCCCTTGCCGGGGCGGCCTCCACAGCCCCGGCAAGAGCCTTCCCGGGGCAACTTGCCCAACGCCAGCAGGGCTGCCACCCTTGAGCCTGAGAGTTCCGACGCCCTCAAACCACATTGGAACCAAGGCTCGGGAAGCGTTTTCATGGTGGCATGCAGATCTTTGTGAAGACCAGAAGCATACAAGACTAGATGAATAACCAGAAGACGAAGATGCTCGGCAAGATCCTTGCCAAGGATACCCACAAGACCCCCGGCAAGCCCCTTGCCGGGGACGACTATGATGTCATGGCAAGACCCTTGGCGGGGCCCCGGCAAGACTTGCCGAAGACATCCGCGGGGCCATAGCCATGCCCACATCTGCCAAGACTCTGCCACCGTTCCCATGCAGCTGCCAGCCCACCAACTAGGCGAGCACCTGCATGGCGACGTGCGGCCTCTAGGCAGACTCGGCAAGCACCTTCGTGGCGGCATGCAAATCCTCATGAAGGTTCTGCCACCGCACCAACTCAGCAGCCAGCCAGCCAGGTGGCACTACCCACCTCGTCAGTTCAGACGCGCGTCGAAGTCAGGCGAGGCAGCGACAGTTGGGACGAGCTTCCTTGCCGTCCCTGATAAAGCAAGAAGCGCACATTGGCAGCACATTAAATGTGTTTGTCCTACGGTGCTAGAGGATAGACTCGACCACTATATAGCTTTCCACCTCCTGTGCGCCACTGTGGAAGCCCCTTTGTCTACAAAAGGAGGCCCGCAACGTACTGGGGGAGGATTCAGACTTTTTGGACGCTGCACGCCTCGTAGCTAGTCCAAGAACACCACATAAACAGAAACCAGCAGGAGTAGGGTATTACTCATCACTTG
>NC_041391.1:227150869-227185557 GCF_002162155.2 Triticum dicoccoides
GCGTTGATCACTCGATCCCGCTATTTCCACAGCCCCACGCCCACCAACCATACCAAAAGGGATTCCTCGTGATCCCGTAGGTGTCGTTTCCCCCGGCAGCAAATTTAAAGAATGATCATCAAATTCAGGAAAACCTAACACATCACACAAAGTTTTTGGTATTGTGGAAACACTAGCACCCAAATCACATAAAGCATAGCATTGATGATCTTTAATCTTAATTTTAATAGTACGTTCCCACTCATCATAAAGTTTTCAAGGAATAAAAACTTCTAATTCAAGTTTTTCTTCATAAGATTGCATTAAAGCATCAACGATATATTTAGTAAAAGCTTTATTTTGATCATAATCATGAGGAGAAATTAACACGGATTGCAACAAGGAAATACAATCTATCAGAGAACAATTGTCATAATTAAATTCCTCCACTTTTACCAATTTTTGCATCAAGATCTAAAAACTTCAAATCATTGGGACGCCTTTTAACTAAAGCTGACTCATCTCCAGTCCCATGTTTATCAAGATTCATATTGGAAAACAAATATTTAATAGGAGACACATCAATCACTTTTAGATCTTCATCATTATTATCATGAAAACTAGAAGAACACGCTTTCACAAAGCAATCTTTTTAGCACGCATCCTAGCGGTTCTTTCTTTGCACTCATCAATGGAAATCCTCATGGATTTGAGAGACTCATTGATATCATGCTTAGGTGTAATAGATCTAAGTTTCAAAGAATCAACATCAAGAGAAATTCTATCCACGTTCCTAGCCAACTCATCAATCATAGGCAATTTTTCTTCAAGCAAGCACTGAAATTCTTTTGCGAATTCATAAATTCTTTAATACTAGTCTCAAAATCAGAGGGCATCTTATTAAAATTTCCATAAGAGTTGTTGTAGGAATTACCATAATTATTAGAGGAATTACTAGGGAACGGACTAGAATTAAAGTTTCCTCTATGTGCATTATTACCAAAGTTGTTCCTACCAACAAAATTCACATCCAAGGATTCATTATTATTCTCAATCAAAGTGGACAAAGGCATATCATTAGGATCAGAAGAAACACTCTTATTAGCAAACAATTTCATAAGTTCATCCATCTTTCCACTCAAAACATTAATCTCTTCTATCGCATGAACCTTTTTGCTAGTGGATCTTTCGGTATGCCATTGAGAATAATTGACCATAATATTATCTAGGAGTTTAGTAGCTTCTCCTAAAGTGATTTCCATAAAATTACCTCCCGCGGCCGAATCTAAAAGATTTCTAGAAGCAAAATTCATTCCGGCATAATTTTTTTGTATAATCATCCATAATTTCAAACCATGTGTGGGGCAATTACGTATCATTAATTTCATCCTCTCCCAAGCTTGTGCAACATGCTCATGATCAAGTTGCTTAAAATTCATAATATTGTTTCCAAGTGAGATGATCTTAGCGGGAGGAAAATACTTAGAGATAAAAGCATCTTTGCACTTATTCCATGAATCAATACTATTTTTTGGCAAAGAAGAGAACTAAGTTTTAGCACGATATCTAAGCGAAAACGGAAATTGCTTCAATTTAACAATATCATTATCCACATCTTTCTTCTTTTGCATATCGCACAAATCAACAAAGTTGTTTAGATGGGTAGCGGCATCTTCACTGGGAAGGCCAGAAAATTGATCTTTCATGACGAGATTCAACAAAGCAGCATTAATTTCACAAGATTCAGCATCGGTAATAGGAGCAATCAGAGTGCTAATAAAATCATTGTTGTTGCTATTGGAAAAGTCACATAATTTAGTACTATCTTAATCCATCGTGACAAACAATCAATCCAACACACAAGCACACAAGAAGCAAGCGAAAAGAGATGAACGAAAAAGGGCGAATAAAACGGCAAGGGTGAAGTGGGGGAGAGGAAAACGAGAGGCAAATGGCAAATAATGTAATGCGAGGGAGAAGAGTTTGTGATGGGTACTTGGTATGTCTTGACTTGAGCGTAGATCTCCCCGGCGACGGTGCCAGAAATACTTCTTGCTGCCTCTTGAGCATGCGTTGGTTTTCCCTTGAAGAGGAAAGGGTGATGCAGGAAAGTAGCGTAAGTATTTCCCTCAGTTTTTGAGAACCAGGGTATCAATCCAGTAGGAGACTACACGCAAATCGCCTAGTACCTGCACAAACGATCAAGAACCTTGCAACCAACGCGATAAAGGGGTTGTCAATCCCTTCATGGCCAATTGCAAAAGTGAGATCTGATAAAGATAATAAGATTAATATTTTTGGTATTTTTGTTGTATAGATTGAAAAGTAAAGATTGCAAAAAAATAGTAAACTAGAATTATAGATCAGAAACTTATATGATGTAAAGTAGACCCGGGGGCCATAGGTTTCACTAGTGGCTTCTCTCAAGATAGCATATATCACGGTGGGTGAACAAATTACTTCCGAGCAATTGATAGAAAAGCGCATAGTTATGAGAATATCTAGGCATGATCATGAACGTAGGCATCACGTCCTTGTCAAGTAGACCGAAACGATTCTGCATCTACTACTATTGCTCCACACATCGACCGCTATCCAGCATGCATCTAGAGTATTAAGTTCCTAAGAACAGAGTAACGCATTAAGCAAGATGACATGATATAGAGGGATAAGCTCAAGCAATATGATATAAACCCCATCTTTTTATCCTCGATGGCAACAATACAATACGTGTCGGTTCCCTTTCTGTCACTGGGATCGAGCACCGCAAGATCGAACCCAAAGCTAAGCACTTCTCCCATTGCAAGAAAGATCAATCGAGTAGGCCAAACCAAACTGATAATTCGAAGATACTTGCAAAGATATCAATCATGCATATAAGAATTCAGAGAAGAATCAAATATTGTTCATAGATAATCTTGATCATAAACCCACAATTCATTGGATCTCGGCAAACACACCGCAAAAAGTATTGCACCGAATAGATCTCCAAGAACATCGAGGAGAACTTTGTATTGAGAACCAATGAGAGAGAAGAAGCCATCTAGCTAATAACTATTGACCCGAAGGTCTGTGGTAAACTACTCACACATCATCAGAGAGGCTATGGTGTTGATGTAGAGGCCTTCCATGATCGAATCCCCCTCCGGTAGATCACCTGAAAAGGCCCCAAGATGGGATCTCACGGGTACAGAAGGTTGCGGCGGTGGAAAAGTGGTTTCGTGGCTCCCCTGGATGTTTTCAGGGTATAATAGTATATATACGCGAAAGAAGTAGGTCGGTGGAGCTACGAGGGGCCCACGATGGTAGGGGCACGCCTACCCCCCTGGGCACGCCCTCCTGCCTCGTGGCCGCCTCGTTGTGTCTCTGACTTCCACACCAATTCTCCTAGATTGCGTTTGTTCCAAGAAAGAACCTCGCAAAGGTTTCGTTCCGTTTGGATTCCGTTTGATATTCCTTTTCCGCGAAACACTGAAATAGGCAAAAAAATAGCAACTGGCACTTGGCCTCCGGTTAATAGGTTAGTCCCAAAAATAATATAAAAGAGCATATTAAAGCTCATTAAACATCCAAAACAGATAATATAATAGCATGGAACGACCAAAAGTTATAGATACGTTGGAGACGTATCACACCTATGTCACATAAACCATGATAACATTGATCTCCTATTTTAACTGAGATGACGGGCCTGCAAACTACAGGTCTATGTTTATCCTTTTTATCAGGTTTGGCAATTCTAGCAGCTTCTTCATAGAAGTAAATAACATGCCCATCCATATCTTCTTCCAAGAGATCTTTAACCAGAGCAATGCTAGGCTCTATTTTAATTTTCTCATCAGGTTTAGGTGTTCTAATATAGCTTTTGTTAACAACAGTTGAAACTTTAGAATGTTCCTTTATCTAACAAGGAAAGGTGGTTTCTCAATATAAGTAGAAGGAACAACTGGATCAACATTGTAAAGTATAGTTTCTTCTTTAACTCGTATTGGCTCTTTAATTTCTTCTTTAATAGGTGGGTGGTATTTAAACCACTTCTATTTAGGGAGATCAACATGAATAGAAAATGATTCATATAAGGAAGCTACAATCTCAGAGTCAAGTCCATATTTTAGTGCATAACTTTTGAAAAGCATCGGTATCCACAAAATATTTAACACAATCATACTAAAGCTTAACACCTGACTCTTTACCTTCGTCGATTTCCCAATCTTCAGAGTTGCGTTTAATTCTTTCCAAAAGATCCCACCGGAATTCAATAGTCTTCTTCTTAAGAACCAACACAAGAAGTATCAAGCATGGTTTGATCATTACGAGACAGCTGAGCATAAAAGTTCTGGATAATAATTTCTCTTGAGCGCTCATGATTGGGGCATGAATATAACATTGACTTAAGCCTCCCCCAAGCTAGAGCGATACTTTCTCCTTCACGAGGCCAAAAATTATATATATAATTCCGATCATGGTGAACTAGATGCATAGGATAATTCTTTTGGTGGAACTCCAATTTCAATTGATTCCAATTCCAAGATCCAATATCATCGCATAGCCTATACCATGCCAATGCTTTTCCCTTCAAAGATAAAGGGAAAAACTTTTTCATAACTTTGTATCTAGGTAAACCTGCAAGCTTAAACAATCCACAAATTTGTTCTACATATATCAAGTGCATATCAGGATGTTCGGTTCCATCTCCTGCATAAGGATTAGCTAGCAGTTGTTCTATCATACCTGAAGGAATTTCATATTAAATATTTTCAGTAGGTGCAGTAGGTTGAGGGGTAGCTAATTCGGGTTCCGGTCGAGTTGAAGATACCCTGAACAAACCCCTCAAAGGATTGTTTTCCATAGTAACAAGTGACAATAAATTTCAGCACACTATATAAATGTTTCCTTACCAATTTCCACTTGCCAAAGGCGCTTCACTCCCCGGCAACGGCACCAAAAAATAGCCTTGAAGACCCACAAGTATAGGGGATCAATTGTAGCTCTTTTTGTTAAGTAAGAGTGTCGAACCCAAAGAGGAGCACAAGGAAATGACAATTGGTTTTTGATACGTCTCCAACGTATCTATAATTTTTGATTGTTCCATGTTGTTATATTATCAATCTTGGATGTTTTATAATCACTAGTACAAATGCATGTGCATTGCACCGGGCAAAAAAGATTGTACCAGTGTTCATTTCTTATATCCAATTCCAATAAACATTGGAAATAAGGTTACACTCTTATTGTTGTTCGGAGCATGAAGTGTGGAAACCAGCCTAACTACCTTCGTCTGTTGGAAGAGTAGTGGTACATGAAATAGACTATCAATTGATTTTATCTTTTGCTTTTTTGGAAAACATGAATATTTCTTTACTTTTTAAGAAACTGAACATTTTTTAACTTTTTAATTAGAATTGGAACATGTTTTGAACCAAACATTAACACATACATTTTTTTGTTTTTTTAATGATTTTTCGAACAAATTAAAATATGAATATTTTTTTGAAACCAAGAACAATTATGAACACTCATTATCTTTAAAAAACTGACACTCAGTGGCAGTAACTAAAAAAATGAGTGTTGGTGTCCCGACCATGGAGAATATAGTTAAGATATTCTACCGGGTGGAGATGCGTGGTGTATTTATTTTTAGTGGGACATACAGATGTTGGCATGTTCTATACTGTTCGAGAGTTTAATAACTAATCTATTTCTTTTTGGAAATTACAAAACATTTGAATGCAAACAGACTTATACTATGTTGAATTTTTATAATTGTGAATCTACGTTTGTACTGTGGTTTTCAAAAGGTCTCCTTTAACCTTTGTATGCAACAATTTAATATGTCGTGTGTTGCACCAGAAGGAAAAAAATCACCACATGTTGTTCATAAGGCAAGGCTGCTGATGTATAAAAATCAATGGGAGCATGTGCAAAGGAGCGAGGTGGGACTATTATTCTGGTAACAACCTTGTTTTCCTGCCGAAGCAGACCAACTGAGTGGTTGCGCCCGTCCGGCCTGGAGGGCTTGGTCGTGAATTCAAAACTTATGCAGCTATTTTTGCATAGTTTTTAACATGGACCAGGCCCAATTCAGCCCATGCTAGTGATGGGGTGGATAAAACGGCCCAGTCCAGCGATTGGGTGAGTACGAAATTTAGCACCGAAGGATGACGGACGAATTTACGAGCAAGTTAGAATAGTACCACCTCGTTTATATTATGATTTTGTCTATACAAATAGTAAAACCATATTATGACATGAGAAGAAAGCGAATTGTGACGGTGAACCCACGGAGTCAATCCGTGCTTTATTATTAGGGAAAGATTTCATAGTCATTTCATATCATTTTTTGGTACTAACCTATTGACATAGTGCCAAGTGCTAGTTGTTCTTTTCTGCATGTTTTTTACATCGCGGGAAATCAATATCAGACGGACTCCAAACGCAACAAAACTCCATGAAGATTTTTTTGGACCAGAAGGAACATAATGGGCCTTGGCTGCGCCTAGGGGGTGCCCTGAGGGGGCACAACCCACCAGGGCGCGCCAGGAGGCCCAGGCGTGCCTTGGTGGGTTGTGCCCACCTCGGGTGCCCCCCGGACTGCCTCTTTGCTCTATAAATACCCCAATATTCCATAAACCCTAGGGAAGTCGACGAAATATTGATCCAGTCGCCGCAGAGTCCAGAACCACCAGATCCAATCTAGACACCATCTCGGATGGGGTTCACCACCTCCATTGGTGCCTCTCTGATGATGCGTAATTCTTTGTAGACCTTCGGGTCCGTAGTTAGTAGCTAGATGGCTTTCTCTCTCTTGCTGAGTTCTCAATACAATGGTCTCTTGGAGATCCATATGATGTAACTCTTTTTGCTGTGTGTTTGTTGGGATCCGATGAACTTTGAGTTTATGATCAGTTATATCTTTTTATATGCATGAAAGTTATTTGAGTTTCTTTGATCTCTTATATGCATGATATCTTATAGCCTTGTATTTCTTCTCCGATATTTGGGTTTTGTTGGGCCAACTTGATCAATTTATCTTGCAATGGGAAGAGGTGCTTTGTAGTGGGTTCGATCTTACGGTGCTTGATCCCAGTGACACAAGGGAAACCGACACGTATGTATTGTTGCTACTAAGGACAAAACGATGGGGTCTATCTCTACATAGATAGAGCTTGTCTACGTCATGTCATCATTCTTATTGCATTACTCCATTTTTCCATGAACTTAATACACTAGATGCATGCTGGATAGCGGTCGAGTGTGGAGTAATAGTAGTAGATGCAGGCAGGAGTCGGTCAACTAATCTTGGACGTGATGCCGATGTAATGATCATTTCCTGGATATCGTCATGATTATTTGAAGTTCTATCAATTGCCCAATAGTAATTTGTTCACCCACCATTTGCTATTTTCCTCGAGAGAAGCCACTAGTGAAACCTACAGTCCCCGGGTCTCTTTCTCATATATTTGCCTTTGCGGTCTACTTTTCTTTTGCATTTATTTTTAGATCTATTAAACCAAAAATACAAAACTATCTTGCTGCAATTTATTCTTATTTATTTTATTTGGCGTTCGATCTATAAATCTACTACAATTTATCTCACGTCCGTTTTGCCTATCTTGAGGCGCCGTACCCGAAAGGGATTGACAACCCCTTTTACACGTCGGGTTGCGAGGATTTGTTATATGTGTGCAAGGGTTGTTTAAATTGTGTTGCTTGGTTCTCCTACTCGTTCGATAACCTTGGTTTCATATCTGAGGGAAATACCTACCGCCGCTGTGCTGCATCATCACTTCCTCTTTGGGGAAATACCGACGTAGACATCAAAAGGAATTTCTGGCGCCGTTGCCGGGGAGGATCTTCAACATATACCAGGTTCCTAATCACAAATCTCATCTCCTCACAATTTACATTATTTGCCATTTGCCTCTCATTTTACTTGTTAGAATTGTGTCAAATATTATTGTACAAGATAGGTTACAGTTGGATTTGGTTTTGGACTGTGTGTAAACAGGGTAGGTGTTGTGTCCTAATAAGATACTTGTATCCTAGGCCTCTCATATATATCGGGGTAGACACACGATGTAACCTATGCCAACATAATAGCATGGGTACGCGGGGGAGCCGGCGGCGTGTGCTGATGCCCGGGCGGCCGGGGTGCGGTATTGTGACGGTGTCATGGGGAGGAGCGCCCATAGTCATGCCCCGGGGATGTAGCCATATCGGTGAATCTCGTTAACAAATCTTGGTGTCGTGCCTCGTGTGATTGCTTGGTCCTCGGTAGATTGACGGAGTGCCTTGGATTAATTCTAACAAGTGGTATCATGAGCAAGGTTACGAGGAGGCTGCAGATCGTTGATATAGAGGAAAAGCTCGGCTTGGATATAGGTTGTTTGTTGGTAACATGTCGCCTGCGGAGCGCCATGCACGGATGAGAAATCAATCTGGAAGCGAGCGGCTACAAGAAGCAATTCGAAGCGGGAGGCAGATCGATTCAGTTCGAGGCCGGTCGGGCGGCTGGTGCGTGCAGTCAGCGGATGGGATCGAATCTGATCGGGAAGCAACTTGGCGGCGGCGGCGGCGGAACGTGCTTTAGGACTCGGAAGACGTAGCGATCAAGCCGAGGTGGCTAGTGACTACAACAAGAGTCATAGCAGGCCGTGGCCCATGGCTGGGCTGCTCTGCGGACCCGTGCAATAGGTGGCTGATAGGCACTGGGCTGGAGCTGACAAGGCCCATGTTGGGCTGCTGGGAGCTGCAGGTGAGACTTGTGCATGGCCAGAGGGGAACCGGGTCAAAGCGCAATTGCTGGAGAGTTGCAGGAGGCTGTACGTACAGGTGTAAGTGCATCTAGTGCCACCCCTAGTTGGTTTTGGAGTATTGACGACAAAGTTGGTTGAGGGACTAATGCGTTTGTGAGAATTGCAGGATAACGCAGGTAGTGTCCCTCATCGATTCGGTTTACCTACCGGAGATGACCCCTAAAAATGTATGAAGACATTGAAGACAATGGTGGTATGAGAAGATATTCATATTGAAGACTATGACATGAGAAGACATTGCATGAAGACTATGGAGCACGAAGACTGTGTGGTTTCGTTGCTTCCTTTTCTTCTTTGTTGAGTCATAGGAACCACCGTACTGTTAAGTGGGGTTCAAGTGAACTAAGTCAGAGTGACTGAAGTGATGCTCAACGCAAATCCTATGTCTTCGAGCGAAGACAATGAGAGCAAACCTTATCCAGAGCTGGATGAGTCAGCTTTGCTTGTAGCCCAAGTAAAGTTGCCGCGTGTGTTTGAAATCTAACCGTTGGAACACGTGTCAGTTCCTTAGTGACCCAGGGTCATTTTGGACAAATCAGGTCGGGTTGCCTAGTGGCTATAAAAAGCCCACCCCCTACACCATAAATTGGTGGCTGCTCAGGGTTTGTGCACGGCTTTTGTCGTTTGAGAGCAACCCACCTCGAAGCATTTGAAAGAGAGAACAATCCTTGCGAGGACAAAGCCCAAACACCCAGAGCCAAAGAGTGTTAGGCATCACTGAAGTCTTTCTGTCTGTGTGACCTGAAGACTTATTACACTTGAGGACTGTGAATCCTCCAGCCGGTTAGGCGTCGCGTTCTGAGCATCCAAGAGTCATTGTGGATTGCCTGTGAACGAAGTCTGTGAAGGTTTGGAAGTCTCCCTTGAAGACTTACCAGAGTGATTGGGCGAGGACTGGGTGTCCTTATCTCAAGGGGAATAAGGTGAAGACACAGTCTTCTGAGTTAAATCTCAGCCTCCCTAACCAGACGTACAGTTGTCACAGCAACTGGAACTGGTCTAACAAATCCTGTGTCTTCAACAAGCAACTGGTTCTATCCCTTCCCAACCTTACTTTAGTTTGTCTTCGTGAAGTCATTGCCTATCTGTGTATCTGTTTGACTTCATTGCTTGACTACTACTGTTGATTGGCTTCATACTATCTTCCATCATGATCCTTACTATCTAGCTGCTATTAGTCCTGTACTTTCACATCATTGCATACTTGACTATGGCTTGCTTAGGGTAGTTTATCTTCCGCTGCATAACAATTAGGTCATTTCTGTTGTTTGTCTTCGAAACTTCCAAGCTTTGAAGACTTTCATAAAAATTGCCTATTCACCACCCCCCTCTAGTCGATAGTAGCACTTTCAATTGGTATCAGAGCAAGGTACTCCCTTGTTCTGTGTGATTCGGTTTAACCACCTGGAGTTTCAGCTATGTCGACTACAGGGATAATCCAAGTCTCCGCTGCTTGCCCCGTGTTTGATGGAACTGAATATCCCTACTGGAAGAATAAGATGCGTATGCATCTTGAAGCCATTGATGTCGACCTCTGGTATGTTGTCAAGAATGACGTTCCCAAAACTGGTGAAAGTTTCACCCCCACTGATGTCAAGAAGTTCATTCAACTGGACTCTACTGCAAAGAACATCATCTGTGGTCATCTGACCAAAGGACAATATGGACGTGTGAGTGCTCTGGAAACGTCGAAACTAGTCTGGGACTGGCTATCCAAGGTCAACGAAGGTGTCTCAACCCAGAGAGATCAAAGAATCAGTGTTCTTCGCAACCTCTTCAACCGCTTCAAGAGACGACAATGAAAATGTCCATCTCACGTTTGATCGCCTCACTGATATCACAAATGAACTTCAAGCTCTTGGCGCAACTGAGATTACCAAGCATGAAATCGTCAAGACATTGCTGAGGTCACTTGATAGTTCCTTTGACACCCTTGCCCTCATGATACAAGAACGTCCTGACTTCAAGTCACTCGATCCGTCTGATATTCTTGAGAGGCTCAACACACATGAGTTCCAGCTATCTGAGAAAAGAGATATCTATGGCTCAAACTATGGCCGAACTCGCGCTTTGAAGGCAAAAGTTGTTTCCTCATCTGAAGAAGAATCTGACTGTAGTTCTGAAGATCCTGAAGACATTGGAAAGGAACTTGCTATGCTTGTGAAGAAGTTCCAGAAGTTCACTAAGAAGAAAGGCTTCAGAAAGTCTTCACGATCCAACTCAAGGAATGATGAAGCTTCCACCCATGACCACAAAAAGAGAACCTTCCACAAGTGCAAGAAACCTGGTCACTACATATCTGAGTGTCCACAGTGGGACAATGAGAAGAAGAAGAAGAAAAGCAAGGAATATGATTCCGATGACAAGAAGAAGAGGAAATCCTCAAAGTCTTCTAAGTCTTCTTCAAAGTCTTGATCATACAAGAAGAGCTCATCGGGCAAGGCTCGTGCTTTTGTTGGCAAGGAAATGGATTCAGGGGAGGAGTCTGCTTCGGACGAGGCGAAGGTGGAGTCTGGAGAGGAGTCTGACCCTGGCGTTGCAAGTCTGGCTCTAGCCACAGCCTATGTCGCCAAATCCATCTTCAACACTGAATACAATGACTTCCACACCAATGCTGAAGCTAATGACGAAGACGACCCTACTCCCACCTACTGCTTCATGGCACGTGGTGCCAAGGTAAAATCACGCGATGCTTACTTCCAAACTTCAAGTGAAGATGACTCTGATTGTGAATCCAAACCCAGCTACAAAACACTTGCTAAAATTGCAACTGAACAACAAAAGGCTATGGAACATACTCAAAAACTGTTAGACAAAAGCGATGACCTGTTGGACGCTGAAATGACACGTTCACAGTCCTTAGTTGATGACATAAAAAATCTTCATGCTAAGTACCAATAACTTGAAGGTCGTCATGAATCGATCTCAACTACTTATGAAAGGCTCTCCTATGATTATCTTCAAAGGAAACAAGAGCTTGAGAAATTGAGAGCGGCTCATGAAGATCTTCAAAAGGTGAATGAGTCACTTCGCGCTCAACAGATCAATTCCGCTCAGGATGGATTTGAACCACCATGTCTAAAATGCATTGAGCGTGATAACGCTACATCTGTTGATGAATGTTCCACTGCTGCTACTGTTTCATTGTCTTCACCTACTGATGTGGTTACTAACCCCTCTGCGGAGGATACCACTGCTGTTGCTGATGAAAATGCTATGTTGAAGACATTGCTTGAAACAGGGATGTACAAAAGTTTGAAGGGACATCAGACTCTCTGCGATGTCCTCAAAAAGCAAATTCTGAACCGAAACCCTAGGAAAGAGGGTGTTGGGTTCAAAAGGAAAATGAATGTTGATGGCTCATACTGGAAGCCTGAGCAGTACCCCAAAACCACATGGGTTGCTGCAAAGGAACCTTCAGTAGATCCATCCACCTTATCTTGCTTTACCTGTGCTAATCCTGTTATCATTGATGAATCCTTTGATGCAAACTATAAGCTGTTCAAAAATCAGAATGGTAAAGTGTTTGCCAGGTACATTGGTACTAACTGCAGGAATGGACCACCTATGAAGAAGATCTGGGTACCTAAGCAGTACATTGAGAATCTTCCTGTGAATGTCGTCATGACACCACCAAGGAAGAAGACAAACCCCAGACCTATAGCTTCATGTGGCCCAAAGGCTTCATACAGATAGAGGACTCACATGAGTCACCCTAACGCCAATGTTTTGCAGGGAAGTAATGCTCAGACTTATGAATATGAGTGTGTATCTTCGAACCGCTATGTTCATAGGACTAAGAACTTTTTAGCTTATTCATATGAGTATCATTCATCTCCTGCAAGGCTATTTGCTAGGGCTTCAAAGCCAAAATTCTCATATGCTGCACTAAGACTCATTGCTTCTAAGCCACCACTGAAGATGTGGGTGGCAAAGAAGAAGTAACTCTCTCTTGCAGAAAACGGTCTCCAGCCAGCAATCAATGGCGTCTGATACTATTGTTGGGGACCTAAAACTCATTTAGGACGCACGCTAAAATTTCATTCTATATACTTCACATCTGAATCTCTTATCAGTCATACTATGTCCTAACTTTGATATAAGCTGTGACTGTCCCTATATGTGTCAAATGCTTATGCTTCACAACACTCTTGTGAAGCCTATCCTCCTAACTGCACTGTAGGGTACATCACCAAAAGCTTCAGAATGGATTATGGACAGTGGATGCACAAATCACATGACTGGTGATCAAAGTCTTCTCATGGACTCAACCTTACGTCCATCCGACAAGAGTCACATTACATTTGCTGACACTGGTAAAATCAAGGTATTGGGTCTAGGTAGAGTTGCAATCTCAAAGGATCAACACATGGATAAAGTGATGCTTGTTGAATCCCTTGGTTTCAACTTAATGTCTGTCTCAATGCTTTGTGACTTGAACATGATTGTGATATTTGGAAAATATCGTTGCCTTGAGCTAATGTAATCTGACAAATCTCTAGTGTTTGAAGGGTATCAAAAAGATGATCTATACATGGTTGATTTCTCAGCAGGTCCACAGCTTGCCATATGTCTTCTCACAAAAGCTTCAGAATGCTGGCTCTGGCATCGAAGGTTAGGACATGCTGGCATGAGGAACTTACACTCACTCGTCAAGAAGAAGCATGTCATTGGCATCGAGGATGTCAAGTTCAAAAAGGATCATCTGTGTGGTGCCTGTGAAGCTGGAAAGATGACAAGGGCAAAGCATGTTGGAAATATGCCCTAGAGGCAATAATAAAAGTATTATTATATTTCATTGTTCATGATAATTGTCTTTTATTCATGCTATAACTGTATTATCCGGAAATTGTAATACACGTGTGAATACTTAGACCACACAATGTCCCTGGTAAGCCTCTAGTTGACCAGCTCGTTGTGATCAACAGATAGTCATGGTTTCCTGACTATGGACATTGGATGTCATTGATAACGGGATCACATCATTAGGAGAATGATGTGATGGACAAGACCCAATCCTAAGCATAGCATAAAAGATCGTGTAGTTCGTTTTGCTAGAGCTTTGCAAGTGTCAAGTATCTTTTCCTTCGACCATGAGATCGTGTAACTCCCGGATACCGTAAGAATGCCTTGGGTGTACCAAACGTCACAACGTAACTGGGTGACTATAAAGGTACATTACAGGTATCTCCGAAAGTAGCTGTTGGGTTGACATGGATCGAGACTGGGATTTGTCACTCCGTATGACGGAGAGGTATCTCTGGGCCCACTCGGTAATGCATCATCATATTGAGCTCAATGTGACCAAGGTGTTGGACACGGGATCATGCATTACGGTACGAGTAAAGTGACTTGCCGGTAACGAGACTGAACAAGGTATTGGGATACCGACGATCGAGTCTCGGGCAAGTAACGTACCGATTGACAAAGGGAATTGCATACAGGGTTTGATCGAATCCTCGACATAGTGGTTCATCCAATGACAACATCGAGGAGCATGTGGGAGCCATCATGGGTATCCAGATCCCGCTGATGGTTATTGACTGAGAGAGTCTCGGTCATGTCTGCATGTCTCCCGAACCCGTAGGGTCTACACACTTAAGGTTCAGTTACGCTAGGGTTATAGGGATATGTATATGCAGTAACCCGAATGTTGTTCGGAGTCCCGGATGAGATCCCGGACGTCACGAGGAGTTCCGGAATGGTCCGGAGGTAAAGATTTATATATGGGAAGTCCTGTTTCGGGCATCGGGACAAGTTTCGGGGTTATCGGTATTGTACCGGGACCACCGGAAGGGTCCCGAGGGTCCACCGGGTGGGTCCACCTGTCCCGGGGGGCCACATGGGCTGTGTGGGGGTGCGCCTTGGCCTAATGGGCCAAGGGCACCAGCCCCACATAGGCCCATGCGCCTAGGGTTCAAGGGGGGCAAGAGTCCTAGGAGGGTAAGGCACCTCCTAGGTGCCTTGGGGGGAGGGAAAACCCCCCTTGGCCGCCGCACCCCCTAGGAGATTTGATCTCCTAGGGCCGGCCACCCCCCCCTTGGCACCCCTATATATAGTGGGGGAAGAGGAGGGACTTGATACCTGAATGCCCTGGCCTTTGGTTGCCTCCTTCTCCCTCCCCAACACCTCCTCCACCTCCATAGTGCTTAGCGAAGCTCTGCCGGAGTACTGCAGCTCCACCAACACCACGCCGTCGTGCTGCTGCTGGTGCCATCTCCCTCAACCTCTCCTCCCTTCCTTGCTGGATCAAGAAGGAGGAGACATGGCTGTTCCGTACGTGTGTTGAACGCGGAGGTGCCGTCCGTTCGGCGCAGGTCATCGGTGATTTGGATCACGTCAAGTACGACTACATCATCACCTTGCAAGCTTCCGCACGCGATCTACAAGTGGTATGTAGATGCAAACTCTCTCCCTAGACTCGTTGCTTAGATGAACTCATAGATGGATCTTGCTGAAACCGTAGAAAAAATTTTAATTTTCTGCAACGTTCCTCAACAGTGGTATCAGAGCTAGGTCTATGCGTAGTTCTCTTTGCACGAGTAGAACACAACTTTGTTGTGGGCGTGGATTTTGTCATCTTACTTGCCTCTACTAGTCTTTTCTTGCTCAACGGTATTGTGGGATGAAGCGGCCCGGACCAACCTTACACGTACGCTTACGTGAGACCGGTTCCACCGATTGACATGCACTAGTTGCATAAGGTGGCTGGCGGGTGTCTGTCTCTCCCACCTTAGTTGGAGCGGAATCGATGAATAGGGCCCTTATGAAGGGTAAATAGAAGTTGACAAAATCATGTTGTGGTGATTCGTAGGTAAGAAAACGTTCTTGCTAGAACCCAATTGCAGCCACGTAAAAGATGCAACAACAATTAGAGGACGTCTAACTTGTTTTTGCAGCGATTGATCAAGTGATGTGATATGGCCAGAAGTTGTGATGAATGATGAATTGTGATGTATGAGATCATGTTCTTTGTAATAGGATTCACGACTTGCATGTCGATGAGTATGACAACCGGCAGGAGCCATAGGAGTTGTCATTATTTTTTGTATGACCTGCGTGTCATTGAATAACGTCATGTAAACTACTTTACTTTATTGCTAAACGTTAGTCATAGAAGTAGAAGTAGTCGTTGGCGTGACAACTTCATGAAGACACGATGATGGAGATCATGATGATGGAGATCATGGTGTCAAGCCGGTGACAAGATGATCATGGAGCCCCGAAGATGAAGATCAATGGAGCTATATGATATTGGCCATATCATGTCACAACTATATAATTGCATGTGATGTTTATTATGTATTATGCATCTTGTTTACTTAGGACGACGGTAGTAAATAACATGATCCCTTATAAAATTTCAAGAAGTGTTCTCCCCTAACTGTGCACCGTTGCTACAGTTCGTCGTTTCTAAGCACCACGTGATGATCGGGTGTGATGGATTCTTACGTTCACATACAACGGGTGTAAGACAGTTTTACACAGCGAAAACACTTAGGGTTAACTTGACGAGCCTAGCATGTGCAGACATGGCCTCGGAACACGGAGACCGAAAGGTCGAACACGAGTCGTATGGAAGATACGATCAACATGAAAATGTTCACCGACGATGACTAGTCCGTCTCACGTGATGATCGGACACGGGCTAGTCGACTCGGATCGTGTAACACTTAGATGACTAAAGGGATGTCTAATCTAAGTGGGAGTTCATAATTTGATTAGAACTTTATTATCATGAACTTAGTCTAAAACCTTTGCAAATATGTCTTGTAGATCAATGGACAACGCTAATGTCAACATGAACTTCAACGCGTTCCTAGAGAAAACCAAGCTGAAAGATGATGGCAGCAACTATACGGACTGGGTCCGGAACCTGAGGATCATCCTCATAGCTGCCAGGAAACAATATGTCCTAGAAGGACCGCTAGGTGACGCTCCCGTCCCAGAGAACCAAGACATTATGAATGCTTGGCAGTCTCGCGCTGATGATTACTCCCTCGTTCAGTGCGGCATGCTTTACAGCTTAGAACCGGGGCTCCAAAAGCGTTTTGAGCATCACGGAGCATATGAGATGTTCGAAGAGCTGAAACTAGTTTTTCAAGCTCATGCCCGGGTCGAGAGATATGATGTCTCTGACAAGTTCTACAGTTGTAAGATGGAGGAAAACAGTTCTGTCAGTGAGCACATCCTAAAGATGTCTGGGTTGCACAACCGTATGACCCAGCTGAACATTAACCTCCCAGATGAGGCGGTCATTGACAGAATCCTCTAGTCGCTCCCACCAAGCTACAAGAGCTTTGTGATGAACTACAACATGCAGGGAATGGAAAAGACCATTCCTGAAGTGTTCTCGAGGCTGAAGTCAGCAGAGGCTGAAATCAAGAAAGAACATCAAGTGTTGATGGTCAATAAGACCACTAAGTTCAAGAAGGGCAAGGGTAAGAAGAACTTCAAGAAGGACGGCAAAGATGTTGCCGCGCCTAGTAAGCCAGTTACCGGGAAGAAGTCAAAGAATGGACCCAAGCCTGAGACTGAGTGCTTTTATTGCAAGGGGAAGGGTCACTGGAAGCGGAACTGCCCCAAATACTTAGCGGATAAGAAGGCCGGCAACACCAAAGGTATATTTGATATACATGTGATTGATGTGTACCTTACCAGTACTCGTAGTAACTCCTGGGTATTTGATACCGGTGCCGTTGCTCATATTTGTAACTCACAGCAGGAGCTGCGGAATAAACAGAGACTGGCGAAGGACGAGGTGACGATGCGCGTCGGGAATGGTTCCAGAGTCGATGTGATCGCCGTCGGCACGCTGCCTCTACATTTACCAACGGGATTAGTTTTGAACCTTAATAATTGTTATTTAGTGCCAAGTTTGAGCATGAACATTGTATCTGGATCTCGTTTAATACGAGATGGCTACTCATTTAAGTCTGAGAATAATGGTTGTTCGATTTATATGAGAGATATGTTTTATGGTCATGCTCCGATGGTCAATGGTTTATTCTTAATGAATCTCGAGCGTAATATTACACATGTTCATAGTGTAGATGCCAAAAGATTTAAAGTTGATAACGATAGTCCCACATACTTGTGGCACTGCCGCCTTGGTCACATTGGTGTCAAGCGCATGAAGAAGCTCCATGCCGATGGACTTTTAGAGTCTCTTGATTATGAATCGTTTGACACGTGCGAACCATGCCTCTTGGGCAAAATGACCAAGACTCCGTTCTCCGGAACAATGGAGCGAGCAACCAACTTGTTGGAAATCATACATACCGATGTGTGCGGTCCAATGAGCGTTGAGGCTCGCGGAGGATATCGTTATGTTCTCACTCTCACAAATGACTTGAGTAGATATGGGTATGTCTACTTAATGAAACACAAGTCTGAGACCTTTGAAAAGTTCAAGGAATTTCAGAATGAGGTGGAGAATCAACGTGACCGAAAGATAAAATTCTTACGATCAGATCGTGGAGGAGAATACTTAAGTCACGATTTTGGTACACACTTAAAGAAATGTGGAATCGTTTCACAGCTCACGCCGCCTGGAACACCTCAGCGAAACGGTGTGTCCGAACGTCGTAATCGCACTCTATTGGATATGGTGCGGTCTATGATGTCTCTTACCGATTTACCGCTATCATTTTGGGGATACGCTTTAGAGACAGCTACATTCACTTTAAATAGGGCACCGTCTAAATCCGTTGAGACGACACCGTATGAATTATGGTTTGGAAAGAAACCTAAGCTGTCGTTTCTAAAAGTTTGGGGATGCGAAGCTTATGTCAAGAAACTTCAACCTGAAAAGCTCGAACCCAAGTCGGAAAAATGCGTATTCATAGGATACCCTAAGGAAACTGTAGGGTATACCTTCTACTTAAGATCCGAAAGCAAGATCTTTGTTGCCAAGAACGGATGCTTTCTGGAAAAAGAGTTTCTCTCGAAAGAAGTAAGTGGGAGAAAAGTAGAACTCGATGAAGTACTACCTCTTGAGCGGGATAGTGACGCAGCACAGGAAACCGTTCCTGTGATGCTCACACCAACTGAAGAGGAAAACCATGATAATAATCAAGGTACTTCGGATCAAGTTACTGCTAAACTTCGTAGGTCCACAAGGACACGTTCCGCACCAGAGTGGTACGGCAACCCTGTCCTGGAAATCATGTTGTTAGACAACAATGAACCTTCGAACTATGAAGAAGCAATGGCGGGCCCGGATTCCAACAAATGGCTTGAAGCCATGAAATCCGAGATAGAATCCATGTATGAAAACAAAGTATGGACTTTGACAGACTTGCCCGATGATCGGCGAGCGATAGAAAACAAATGGATCTTTAAGAAGAAGACGGACGCGGATGGTAATGTTACCATCTATAAAGCTCGACTTGTCGCTAAGGGTTATCGACAGGTTCAAGGGATTGACTACGACGAGACATTCTCTCCCGTAGCGAAGCTAAAGTCCGTCTGAATCATGTTAGCAATTGCCGCATACTATGATTATGAGATATGGCAGATGGACGTCAAAACAGCATTCCTTAACGGGCATCTTAAGGAAGAACTGTATATGATGCAGCCGGAAGGTTTTGTCGATCCTCGGAACGCTAACAAAGTATGCAAGCTCCAGCGATCCATTTATGGGCTGGTGCAAGCATCTCGGAGTTGGAACATTCGCTTTGATGAGATGATCAAAGCGTTTGGGTTTATGCAGACTTATGGAGAAGCCTGCGTTTACAAGAAATTGAGTGGGAGCTCTGTAGCATTTCTCATATTACATGTAGATGACATACTCCTGATGGGAAATAATATAGAATTTCTGGACAGCATTAAGGCCTACTTGAATAAGTGTTTTTCAATGAAGGACCTTGGAGAAGCTGCTTATATATTAGGCATCAAGATCTATAGAGATAGATCGAGACGCCTCATAGGTCTTTCACAAAGCACATACCTTGATAAGATTTTGAAGAGATTCAGAATGGATCAGTCCAAGAAGGGGTTCTTGCCTATGTTACAAGGTATGAGACTGAGCTCAGCTCAGTCACCGACCACGGCAAAAGATAAAGAAGAGATGAGTGTCATCCCCTATGCTTCAGCCATAGGATCTATTATGTATGCCATGCTGTGTACCAGACCCGATGTAAACCTTGCCGTAAGTTTGGTAGCAAGATACCAAAGTAATCCCGGCAAGGAACACTGGACAGCGGTCAAGAATATCCTGAAGTACCTGAAAAGGACAAAGGACATGTTTCTCGTTTATGGAGGAGACGAAGAGCTCGTCGTAAACGGTTACGTCGATGCTAGCTTCGACTCAGATCTGGATGACTCTAAGTCACAAACCGGATACGTGTATATGTTGAATGGTGGAGCAGTAAGCTGGTGCAGCTGCAAGCAGAGCGTCGTGGCGGGATCTACGTGTGAAGCGGAGTACATGGCAGCCTCGGAGGCAGCACATGAAGCGATTTGGGTGAAGGAGTTCATCACCGACCTAGGAGTCATACCCAATGCGTCGGGGCCGATCAAACTCTTCTGTGACAACACTGGAGCTATTGCCCTCGCAAAGGAGCCCAGGTTTCACAAGAAGACCAGGCACATCAAGCGTCGTTTCAACTCCATCCGTGAAAATGTTCAAGATGGAGACATAGAGATTTGCAAAGTGCACACGGATCTGAATGTCGCAGATCCGCTGACTAAACCTCTCTCACGTGCAAAACATGATCAACACCAGAACTCTATGGGTGTTCGATTCATCACAATGTAACTAGATTGGTGACTCTAGTGCAAGTGGGAGACTGTTGGAAATATGCCCTAGAGGCAATAATAAAAGTATTATTATATTTCGTTGTTCATGATAATTGTCTTTTATTCATGCTATAACTGTATTATCCGGAAATCGTAATACACGTGTGAATACTTAGACCACACAATGTCCCTGGTAAGCCTCTAGTTGACCAGCTCGTTGTGATCAACAGATAGTCATGGTTTCCTGACTATGGACATTGGATGTCATTGATAACGGGATCACATCATTAGGAGAATGATGTGATGGACAAGACCCAATCCTAAGCATAGCATAAAAGATCGTGTAGTTCGTTTTGCTAGAGCTTTGCAAGTGTCAACTATCTCTTCCTTCGACCATGAGATCGTGTAACTCCCGGATACCGTAAGAATGCCTTGGGTGTACCAAATGTCACAACGTAACTGGGTGACTATAAAGGTACATTACAGGTATCTCCGAAAGTAGCTGTTGGGTTGACATGGATCGAGACTGGGATTTGTCACTCCGTATGACGGAGAGGTATCTCTGGGCCCACTCGGTAATGCATCATCATATTGAGCTCAATGTGACCAAGGTGTTGGACACGGGATCATGCATTACGGTACGAGTAAAGTGACTTGCCGGTAACGAGACTGAACAAGGTATTGGGATACCGACGATCGAGTCTCGGGCAAGTAACGTACCGATTGACAAAGGGAATTGCATACAGGGTTTGATCGAATCCTCGACATAGTGGTTCATCCGATGACAACATCGAGGAGCATGTGGGAGCCATCATGGGTATCCAGATCCCGCTGATGGTTATTGACTGAGAGAGTCTCGGTCATGTCTGCATGTCTCCCGAACCCGTAGGGTCTACACACTTAAGGTTCAGTTACGCTAGGGTTATAGGGATATGTATATGCAGTAACCCGAATGTTGTTCAGAGTCCCGGATGAGATCCCGGACGTCACGAGGAGTTCCGGAATGGTCCGGAGGTAAAGATTTATATATGGGAAGTCCTGTTTCGGGCATCGGGACAAGTTTCGGGGTTATCGGTATTGTACCGGGACCACCGGAAGGGTCCCGGGGGTCCACCGGGTGGGTCCACCTGTCCCGGGGGGCCACATGGGCTGTGTGGGGGTGCGCCTTGGCCTAATGGGCCAAGGGCACCAGCCCCACATAGGCCCATGCGCCTAGGGTTCAAGGGGGGCAAGAGTCCTAGGAGGGTAAGGCACCTCCTAGGTGCCTTGGGGGGAGGGAAAACCCCCCTTGGCCGCCGCACCCCCTAGGAGATTTGATCTCCTAGGGCCGGCCACCCCCCCTTGGCACCCCTATATATAGTGGGGGAAGAGGAGGGACTTGATACCTGAATGCCCTGGCCTTTGGTTGCCTCCTTCTCCCTCCCCAACACCTCCTCCACCTCCATAGTGCTTAGCGAAGCTCTGCCGGAGTACTGCAGCTCCACCAACACCACGCCGTCGTGCTGCTGCTGGTGCCATCTCCCTCAACCTCTCCTCCCTTCCTTGCTGGATCAAGAAGGAGGAGACGTGGCTGTTCCGTACGTGTGTTGAACGCGAAGGTGCCGTCCGTTCGGCGCAGGTCATCGGTGATTTGGATCACGTCAAGTACGACTACATCATCACCTTGCAAGCTTCCGCACGCGATCTACAAGTGGTATGTAGATGCAAACTCTCTCCCTAGACTCGTTGCTTAGATGAACTCATAGATGGATCTTGGTGAAACCGTAGAAAAAATTTTAATTTTCTGCAACGTTCCTCAACAAAGCACCCCTCGAAGACAATCATGACAACATCTCAACCCTTCGAGCTGTTACACATGGACTTATTTGGACCTACTCACTACTCCACCCTCACAACAACTGCGTGTCTCTCTGGCTTCGTCATTGTTGATGACTACTCAAGATACACATGGGTTCATATAATTCTTTACAAGACTGAAGTGCAAGATGTCTTCAGGCGCTTCGCAAATCCAGCAATGAACAATTATGGTGTGAAGATCAAGCACATCAGAAGTGACAATGGCACTGAATTCAAGAACACTGGACTTGATTTGTATCTGGATACAATGGGAATCACTCATGAGTTCTCTGCTCCATACACACCTCAACAAAATGGCATCGTTGAGCGCAAAAACAGAACCCTCATTGAGATGGCTCGAACAATGCTAGATGAGTACAAGACACCAAGAAAGTTCTGGCCTGAAGCTATTGATACAGCATGTCACATCATCAACCGTGTGTACATCCATAAGCTTCTGAACAAAACATCTTATGAGATCCTTACTGGCAAGAAGCCAAACGTCAGTTACTTCAGAGTATTTGGAGCTAGCTGCTTGTCGGTGTACTAAAGTAGGGGTACCTTAGTATCCCGAACTTGTGCACGGGCAGTCGCAGCGCCCCGCGGCAAGGCTTGCCGGACGCCCGCCAAGATCCTCCGTAGCTCTCATTGATGCCATTCAAGAACAAAGTGTTTTAACTAAGAAGACAAGGCCCCGGCAAGAGGAGCTTGCCGGGAAGGACAAGGCCCTGACAAGAGGAGCTTGCCGAGAAGGCCAACCAAGGCATTTCAAGAAACCTGCCACGACGCGCCGCGCGTCCCGGCAAGACCCGGCGAACGACAAGCTTCCGGGCGCGACAAGACAACGACCGCGGCAAAGCGCTTGCCGCGGCGAAGCCACCACTCTGTGCCTACGCTCCAGCGCATCCGTCGACGTGTCGCCGCAGGACCATTCCAGGAGCACGTGGCGGGAAGCTGTGCAGCCAAGCGGTGCGAGGTGGCAAGTGGAGATGACGAGAAGGCCATCGTGGCAAGCGGTGGCGCCCCTAACGGTCGTTTTCTGCACTGTTTGGGCGATCCGACGGGCATTAAATGCCCTTGTCCCCTGCCGTCAGAGTTAGGTAGGGTGCACTGTGGATAGCGGTTGTACCAACCCCTCTTTTTACATTTCTACCCCTGACTGCGTTGCCACCTGTCAGTGACCCCTTTAGCCTATAAAAGGAGGCCCATGCGCAACGTAGAAGGGGTTCGACTCATTCGAAACTACAGAACGCTCACGCTCTTGAGCAAGAGCATAATACCACCACAAAGCAGCAGTAGGAGTTTTATCTCTCTGGAGAGCTCCGAAGCTGGGTAAAATCCCTCGCGTGCCTCGCCTCGATCTACTATTCGTGCGCCCTCCGCTCCCTGCCGGACCGAGAAGGGGCCTGCCCCATAGGTGTTCGTTTCCCATGACATCTTTGGCGCGCCAGGTAGGGGGCGTCGAGGTTGTGCGAACCTGATCCGGTGTTCGCGCGCGCTACATCAACATCTTCATCGACATGCCACCAAAGAAGAAGGCTCCGAAGGTGGCCGCTCCGTCCACGTTGATCCCACCGCCATCGGAGCAAGCGGGCGGTGGGGTAGACGCCGGCGAAAGAACAGGCGCCGATGGGGGAGCTCACATTGTCACCAGATCCAAGGACAAGGCCCCGCAAGCTTCAGCGTCCGTACATGCACCGCACCCCTCTCAGGAGGCGCGGGATCGACAACGCCATGGTGCTCCTAGCACCGTACTCGCGTTAGAACAAGGCCAAGCTGGTGGATCACGGGACGTCAAGTCCAACATGCGCGTCAACATGTTGGCGCGAGCGCGGCACGGTCGCCTGGACGAGATGTTGCTCCTTCTAACACTGTTAGAAGTTTGAGCATATCCCGCTCCTCGCGTCGTTCGCCCCCGCCGCCGAAAACCCCAGAAGAAGCGTTGGCTCGAGCCCAACTGCTCCTAGACTATCCTCCAGCGCCGGACAAGATCGACGATTGGAGGATCACCATCCAGAGCCTCATCGACTTCGCCAACGGCGACACTCTCCGGCAACCGAGCACTTCGAAGCCGCGGCAAGACGCCCAGGCGCGGGCCGATGGCGACAAGACCGGTGGGGGTGCAACCACTGTGCACTCCCCGCCCCGAAGGCCAAGATCGCTGACTCGCCGGGTCAACCTTGACACCGACTCCACGGCGTCGTCAGATCCACGAGTTCGTCGTGATCAGTGCCAAGTTCTTCAAGAACAGCAGCAAGAGTACGCTCGCACTCGAATCGAGCGTCGAAGAGAAGTGCGGCGTCAATCAGAGCAGCGCGCTGGACCCACTGTCGACATGCATGCGCCAGGGGAACCAGGCGACTTGCCGTACGTCGCGGGTTGCCCTGCGTTCACCCGTGAGCTGCGGCGAGTCCAGTGGCCCAGTACCAAGAACTTCAAGCCAGATGTACCCGAGAAGTATGATGGCAGGATACATCCGTCGGAGTTCCTCAGCGTCTACACCATCGCGGTGCAGGCGGCCGGGGGGCGAGACGAGAAGATCCTCGCCAACTACTTCCCGCTGGTGCTCAAGCCCAACGTCAGATCGTGGCTCATGCACTTGCCGGACGACTCCATCTCCTCATGGGCGGATCTGTGCCATCAGTTTGGCGGCGCCTTCACAGGCGGCCACAAACCCCATGGCCAAGAAAGCGATCTTCATCTGCTCGCCCAGAAGGAAGGAGAACCCCTGCACAAGTACATACAGAGATTCAGCCAAGTGCAGCACAACATCCCAGACGTCCACCCTGCCGCGGTCATCAGCGCGTTCCATCAGAATGTGTGAAACCGCAGGATGAGGGAGGAGATGGCGATGTGCAAGATTAGAGATGTCAGTGAGCTGTATGCCCTGGCCGACAAGTGTGCACGTGCTGAAGAGGGGAGGAAACTCCCCGGAGAGAATGCAGGAGCAGAAGGGTCTGACAGTGAGGATGCCGCCCCGACAAAGAAAAACCGGAGGCGGAACAACAGGAAGCGGAAAGCAAAAGATGTGCTAGTCGTCGAGCAGTCCAGCAACGGAGGTCGCGCCGACAAGGCCAAAGCTAGTAACTCCGGCGAGGCCGTGGTGGCCGCCGACAAGCAGGACGGCTCCGGCAAGCAGTACTGCAAGATCCACCGCACCAAGGGCCATGATCTCCAGACCTGCAAGAAAGTTGACCAGCTTGTGGAGCTGCAGAAAGCTGAGTACGAGCGACGCGACAAGGAGAAGGCCCAGGAAGGTGGCGGGGGATCCGGCAAGAAGCGTCCCGGCCGGGGAGGGCGCCGCGGCATGGCCAAGCAGCGGCAAGGAGACAGGCCTCCCCGCGGCCGCGACAAGGATGAAGATGAAGACGAAGACGAAGAGATGGATGAGGATGAGGCCGACGAGCAGGAGTTTCAGAAAGCAACAGAGGTATTGTGCGTCGACGGCGGTGCTTCTCTGCATACTTCGCACCGCCAGCTCAAACAGTGGGTGCGGGAAGTGAATGCAGCGGAACCGTCAGTTCAGTCGCGCAAGCCTCTGAAGTGGTCCGGCACGCCCACCGTCTTTGATGTTGAGGATCACCCTGATCGCATAACTGCGGTCGGGTGCTTGCCGATGTTAGTTTCACCAACTATCCGCAACCTCAAGGTCACAAAGATGTTGGTTGACGGCGGGGCCGGCTTGAATCTGATCTCCTCCGCGGTACTCAAGAAGCTCCAGATCCCCGACAGCGAGCTCGAAGAGACCGGTACTTTCCAAGGAATCAACCCGGGAAGGAGCAAGCTGAAGGGGAAGATCACACTGCCGGTGACATTTGGCAGCGAGCTGAACTTCAGGACAGAGAAAGTCACCTTTGACGTCGCTGATTTCCCATTGCCCTACATTGGGATACTCGGTCGTCCAGCGCTCGCCAAGTTCATGGCAGCCTCTCACTACGCCTACAACATGCTCAAGATGCCCGGTCCGATAAGTGTCATTTCTGTCGCTGGCGACAAGAAAGATGCCCTTATCTGTACCGACAAGATCTACCGGGAAGCAGCAGCCGCAGCAGAGCACAAACCACTTGCCGCTGAAGCTCCCGGGGGGAAGAAGAAGACCAAGTCCGGCAAGAGCTCTGATGCCCACTCCGGCAAGCGCACCTCTTCGGAGTGCTGCGCTACCGTCGAGGACGCACCATCGAGCTCCACCGGCAAGTGTAAGAAGGCAAAGACAGCTTCACCAGAGACCAAGAAAGTGGACGCCAAGGAGGACGGCACTGGTGGTACCTTCACCATCAGTGCCACGCTTGACCCTAAATAGGAAAGCGCGCTCGTTGCTTTCCTGCGGGCGAATGTCGATGTGTTTGCATGGCAACCGTCTGACATCCCCGGTGTTCCCAGGAAAGTAATTGAGCACCACCTTGCCGTCTGCCCTCACGCGCGGCCCGTCAAGCAAAGAGTCAGGAAACAAGCAGTGGAGCGTCAAGAATTCATTGCAGAAGAGATCAAGAAGTTGGAAGCAGCAGGCCTTGTCAGAGGAGTGCTCCATCCCACGTGGCTAGCCAACCCTGTTGTCGTGCGTAAGGCAAATGGGAAGTGGAGGCTTTGTATTGACTTCACCGATGTTAATAAAGCTTGTCCCAAGGATCCATTTCCCTTGCCGTGCATTGACCAGATTGTCGAATCCACGGCAGGATGTGATTTGCTTTCATTTCTTGATGCATACTCAGGATATCATCAGATCTTCATTGCAGAAGAGGATGAAGAGAAGACCGCGTTCATTACTCCATGTGGCACGTACTGCTTTGTACGGATGCCTTTCGGACTAAAGAATGCTGGTTCAACATTTGCAAGAGTAGTCAGTCATGCTTTTGAGCCACAGTTGCACAGGAATGTAGAAGCTTACATGGATGACATAGTGGTCAAGAGCAAGGACAAAGCAACTTTGATCCAGGATTTGGACGAAACCTTTGCAAATCTGCGCAAGATCAATCTCAAGTTAAACCCCGAGAAGTGCGTGTTTGGAGTCCCCTCCGGCAAACTTCTCGGGTTCTTTGTATCTCAGCGGGGGATTGAAGCCAATCCCGACAAGATCAAGGCCATTGAGCAGATCGAAGCACCAAAGCGCGTCAAGGATGTGCGAAGGCTTGCCGGCTGCGTTGCTGCTCTCAGCAGGTTCATCTCTAAGTCTGCTGAGCGCGCCCTGCCATTTTTCAAAATTTTGAAAAAGGCAGGTCCAATGAAATGGACTCCGGAAGCGGAGGCTGCGCTGCAGGACTTGAAGAGATACATGTCCTCCACTCCAATACTTGTCGCACCTAAGCCACAAGAGAAGTTGCTACTATATTTAGCGGCAACCAATCAAGTGGTTAGTGCTGCGTTAGTAGCGAAAAGGGAGGCGGACAATGAGCCAGCGGCCATGGCAAGCGAGTCCAGCGACAAGCAGGGGGCTTCTCCGGCAAGCTCTGGTCCCGGCAAGGATGGATCTGTGCAGCCACAGGAAGAGAAACAAAAGAAGATGGTGCAGCGCCCAGATTATTTTGTCAGTTCCCTTCTGCAGGGGGCTAGGTCAAGGTACTCTGGTGTGCAGAAGTTGCTTTTTGGCCTTCTCATGGCCTCGAGGAAGCTGCGCCATTACTTTCAAGCACACGAGATCACAGTTGTCACTCGCTTTCCGTTGAAGAGGATATTGCAGAATCCGGAAGCAACAGGCAGGATCGTCGAGTGGGCAATAGAATTGTCAAGCTTTGGCCTCAAGTTTGAGAGTACTTCAACTATTCAGAGCCGAGCATTGGCAGAATTTATAGCGGAATGGACGCCAACACCTGATGAAGAAATTCCGGAGACGAGCATCCCCGTCAAGGAGGCAAGCAAAGAATGGATCATGTACTTTGATGGTGCCTTCTCGCTGCAAGGCACCGGTGCTAGCGTATTACTCGTCGCACCCACCAGAGAGCACCTCAAGTACGTGGTCCAGATGCACTTTCCCAAGGAGCAAGCGACAAACAATACTGCAGAGTATGAAGGCTTTCTTGCCGGACTCAGGATCACTGCAGACCTTGGGATAAAGAAGCTCATTGTCAGGGGTGACTCGCAGCTTGTCGTCCGCCAAGTGAACAAAGATTATCAGACTCCGTTGATGGAAGCTTACATTGACGAAGTGAGAAAGTTGGAAGAGCATTTTGACGGCCTACAGATGGAACACGTTCCGAGAGCTCAGAACGATGTTGCCGATGGCCTGTCAAAATGCGCCGCACTCAAGTTACCTGTGGAACCAGGAATTTTTGTGCTCAAGCTGACTCAACCATCTGTAACACCATCAACTGGACAGAGCAAGAAGAGGAAGTTGATTTCTGGTGACTATTTTTCGGTAGAGCTCCCCGAAGCCGCCGCCAAGAAGGTCCCCAAAATCAACACAAAGAGTGCTGAGGGGCAGTCTGCTCCGACAAGCCCTAGGGTTTGTTTCGTTGAAGCAGACGCCCCCGACAAGTTTTGCTCCGGCAACCTTGCCGGGGAACATCACGCTCCGGCTGAACCGCAGATCCTTGCCGTGGAAGCAGATGTTCCTGCAGCAGTATTTGCGCCTTTAGTCCTTGTCGTCGAGCCACAAGCTCCGGCATGGGCGCAGCAGATCGTCCGTTTCCTTCAAACAGGAGAACTTCCCGAAGAGCAAGAAGAAGCGGAGAGAGTAGCCCGGCAATCAAGTATGTACCAGTTTGTCGATGACATACTGTACAGAAGAAGATTCAACAGAGTGAAATTGAAGTGTATTTCCCTGGAACAAGGACAGGAGCTGTTGGCGGAGATACATGGAGGCATATGTGGTCACCACATTGGCGCAAGAGCACTTGCCGGCAAAGCCTTCCGGCAAGGTTTCTTTTGGCCAACAGCCCTCCAGGATGCAACTGCACAAGTAACCAAGTGTGAAGCGTGCCAGTTCCACTCCAAGCAGATACATCAACCAGCTCAAGCTCTCCAGACGATCCCTTTATCCTGGCCGTTTTCGGTCTGGGGGCTCGACATCCTCGGCCCCTTTCCCCGAGCTGTCAGGGCTTTGAGTACTTGTACGTGGCAATCGACAAGTTCACAAAGTGGCCGGAAGTGGAAGCAGTGAGGAAGGTGACAGCACAGTCAGCAGTCAAGTTCTTCAGGTCGATTGTCTGCCGTTTCGGAGTCCCTAACAGGATCATCACCGACAATGGCACACAATTCACGAGCCGCACCTTCATGCAGTACGTCCAAGATCTTGGCGCCAAGATCTGCTTCGCTTCTGTTGCTCACCCGAGAAGCAACGGTCAAGCGGAGAGGGCGAACGCTGAAGTGCTGCGCGGGCTCAAGACCAGAACTTTCGACAGGCTGCGCAGGTGTGGAAAGAATTGGATTGAGGAGCTGCCGGTGGTTCTTTGGTCGATCAGGACGACGCCAAATCGAGCCACTGGCCAGACACCTTTTGCTCTTGTCTACGGAGCAGAGGCAGTTCTCCCCACGGAACTCGTATACGGATCGCCTCGAGTGCTCGCTTATGATGAGTTTGAGCAAGAGCAACTGCGGCAAGATGACGCGCTGCTCCTTGAGGAAGATCGTCTTCAGGCTGCTGTACGAGCTTCTCGTTATCAGCAAGCTTTGCGCCGCTACCATAGCCACAAAGTCAGTGCCAGGAGTCTCGAGGAAGGCGACCTTGTTCTTCGGCGCGTTCAATCCGCCAAGAATTCCAACAAGTTGACGCCGAAGTGGGAAGGCCCTTATCGGGTGAAACGAGTCACTAGGCCTGGCGTTGTCCGCCTTGAGACCGAAGATGGCTTTCCGGTGAGCAACTCCTGGAACATAGAGCATCTTCGTAAGTTTTACCCCTAAGGCGCGGTTGCCGGAACCTGCTGTTCCGACAACCACCTTTTGTACAAGCCTTGCCGCTGTTGCATGTAACCCTTTGTACAAATCCGGGCGCAGATCCCGCGCATAAATAAAGATCATATGCTCCGCAAATGTTGTCAAATTTCATGCTTTCCTTCTTTTGCATGTATTATCTAACACTTTGTGCAGCTCTTGCCCACGGTAAGCAATAACGAGTCTTAAGGCTCCATATCTTTACTTTCTCTTCTTTCTTTTTCTCAAAAAAGAAGGTTCCTTCGCCCACAAGTTCACGGGGGGGGGGGGAGGAGAGGATAACGGTGTGGACCAGGCGTCGTTCAAAGAAGTATAGCCTTGCCGGGACGCAGACAGCAGAAAAGCTAAGTTGCCAAAGTTTGGGCACAACTAGTTTTGATTTTTTTAAGTTATCTTCCTTGAACGACCGCGCTTTGTATGGAAAACCTGTGCGCGGAGGAACCAACTCGTGGCTAGTTGCGCCCTTACTTTGTTTCGAGTCCGCTCAACAACGTAAGTGTGCTGCGACTAGTTCCGACAAGGTTTCTTGCCGGAGGCAACACCGCCAGCAGGCTGCTGATGTTCCACACTCAGCGCTCGCGGCAAGGGTGCCTGCGCCGGCAAGTTCCCTAAAAGCATAGGGTAAAAACATACAAGGGAGGGAATCAAGTAAAGGAAATAACATAGCAAATACTACCCAGAATAAAGTTATATTACAATAATAACTTGCCGCGTTTTAATAAGTTGTTCCCGTAACATGTCTAGCAGCGGCAAGAAAAAGGAGAGAACACGCGGCCTAATCTACGTGGTCGCCGTCAACCCTCCTGACTTCATTCACCTTGTCCACAATGGGTGCGACAAGGGCCTTGAGTTCTTCAAGATCAGCACCCGCCGGCAGCTTCTTGAGGACGTTGGTGAGGTTGAGGCCCGGATTGCGGAAGAGCACCTTTACCAGCACCTTCTCCAAGACTCTGGCGCAGATTGCGCGCGACTCGTCAGCCAGCTGCTTTGGGATCCTTTCCCGGAGCTGCTGGAGAGCCATCACCACGCCCTTGAAGAACATAGTAAGCTTGGCGCTGGGCTGGAGGTTCTCGTCGGAGGAGTACCCGAAGCCCGCCAAGTCTAGTTGCGCCAGCTCCTCGTCGATGGTTGCAGCAATATTGACGAGGCCCTCCGTCCAGAGCTCCACCGTAGCCCTGAAGGTGTTTTGAGTCTCGGCGGCCCTCGTTAGCAGCTCCTCATTGTCCTTGACCTCCTTCTTCAAGTCATCCTCTCGCTTCTTGGGGCCGTCCAGCGTCTCAGTCAGCGTGACCAGCTTCAGCTCCAGATCAGCATTTGAGTCCTTGGCGGCGTTCAGTTCCTTGACCTTGTCGGCGAGTTGAACTTGCAGATCGCCATGAGCGAGGGCATCCTTCTCGCGTTCGCGCTGGAGCACGGCAAGCTCCTCACCCTTCCCTTTCACATCAGCCTCCAGCTGCGCCGTCTTCACCTCCAATTCCTTCTTGGCGGCCTTAGCAGTTGCGGCAGCATCCTTCGCTTCCTTGAGTGCCCCGCCAAGTGATTGCTCGCGTGCGGTGAGCTCCTCCTTGTAGCTGTCCAGATTAACTTTCCGCTGCGTCAGTTCACCTTCCCGGGTGGACATCTCATCAGCGGCAAGCCTCTGTTGCTCTTCAGCTTCTGCCTTCTCGAGGAGGAAGGCCTTCCGCGCCTCGACAAGCTGCGCCCTCTCCTCCGCAATGGACCGGAGGGCCTCTTGGTTGCGGCTCTGGAGCTCCTCCGCATGCTTCTCTATGTCAACTCCCGCCTGCGCGACAAGCGCTTCCCGGGACTCCAGCTTCGCTTGTCGGGCGCGGTAGAGTGACACCAACTTCTGGAGTAGCTGCTCCTCCTCGGACTCGCCGCCGCTGCTGCTTGGTGCGTCAACCACTGTCAGCCCGACGGAGGCGAGCACCTCTCCGTCAAAGGCCTCTCCCTCGATCGGCGCCCTGGAGCTCGACGCCCAGGGAAGCTTGATGAAGACACCCTCGCCGGCCTTCAAGTAGGCGCCGGGCTGGGGCTCTTCGGAGCCCGGTGCTGCATCAGCGGCGGGGGGGGGTCGGCGGTCGGGGTAGCGCCTTGCGCTCCTGCGCCCTCGGGGTCGTCAGTGCGATCGCCGGACCCCTTGCCAGCTCCTGCGCCAGCAGCCTTGGCAGCCTCCTCGCCGACGGGATCGTCAGCGCCGGCCTCTTCCTCGGTGGCGGCGGCATCATCAGTGTTGCCGCGTGCATCCTCCTCACCGGTGGCCTCAGTCTCCATCGGATCTGTGGAGGGAGGATCTAAAGGCGGAAGAGGAAGGAAAAGTTAAGCAAATATCCGAAAAGAAGATCAAAAGAAGAAAAACCCAAGGGAAATTTTCTGGCAAGAAGGATTACCTGTGCTGGGCTCTGTAATCATGGGCTCCACCTCCGGAGGATTGCCAGTTCTGTCCCTTGTCGGAGAACTGCCCCTTGCCGGGGACCTCTCCCTTGCCGGGGAGCGCTCCCTCGTCGGGGAATCATCCCTTGGCGGCATAGTCGAAGCAGATAGCACCTCAGGAGCGGCTTCTGGTTGTTCCTGATGGGCCTGTTCTGCTCCTACACAAGCAAACCAACAATCAAGATATCAACAAGGAAGGAGCACCCATCTGCGCCCCACAACAAGAAGTGAACAAGTACTTATGCTGGGGGCTGCTTCGGGGAGAGATTGCCGGGTCCGTCAAGGTGGTTTCGGATGCGTCCTCTGTTGTCACAGCAGGATCATCCTCGATGACTACCACGGGGGCCTTGGCCCTCTTCGCCGCTCTCTCGGCCAGAGTCCTGAAATGGAGCGAGGTTCAGAGGGAAGCAGATCAGATACAAGACAAGAAACAGCAAGAATCGAATAAATATAAGTACAACAAGGAGAAAGTCTTACTCCTCCTCCTCTTCTTCCTCCTCGTCGGAGCTCAGCGCGGAGAGGTCGAAGTCCGGTACTCTTTCAGCGCGATGAGGCGGGGGAGTAGGCTCCCTTGGACGCTTGGCGGGAGCTGCAGCAGGATCAGGTGCGGCGGCTCGGGAAGACCCCTCTGCAGTTGCCGGCGCGGCATGAGACACTCCCGCGGCAACGGAGCTTGTCGCGGTGGAGCGTGTCCCACGGCGCTGCGGCTGTTGGCCCGCCTGCCGCCCTGCTGTGTCTCCAGTCCTGCAGAGGCGCCTTCTTTGTTGAGCCGGGGGCTGCACTGGGGGCTCCGCCTGCGGCAAGCTGCTCGAAGACGGCTGGCCGCTTGCGCCCTCGGCGGGCTCGCTCGCTTCGGCTTCGGGCTCTCCTTCGCCAACGACCTCCCCGGCAAGGTCCTCTCGGTCGGCAAGGCTTGCCGCCTCGGCCGCCTCTGCCTCCTCCAACGTGAAACCAAACTCGCCCGCGGCGGCGGCTGCCGCCGCCTCTTCGGCCCTGGTGGCAATGTACCGCATCTCGTCATTGGTGGTGTCGTGGGTGAGGAGCCTCTGCTCGTCGGCACGGACTGCTACCTCCACCAAGTCGTCGAAGAATTGCCGCACGATGTCGTCGGAGGGCTCTCGCCAAGTTGGGATAATCCCATGCGAGTCGCACTCCGGCATCATTGCACGGATGCGATCAAGTTGGGAGTTGTTGCACAGCGGGACGACGCCCTGCGGCAGCCTGAACCACTCCGGATGGTTGGGGTCATCCTTGAACAGCTCCTTGAGCATCCCATCCAACTCCAAAATAGTGAAGTTAAAATTGAGGCCTGGGCGCAGCCTCATGATATCCGCCGGGCCCCCGAACAGCCAGGCGGGCCTCCCCCTCTCCTACAGAGGGGCGATGCGGCGGCGAAGAAAGTCCGCGCCAACGGCCCCTACAGTGAGCCCGGCAAGCCTGAGCCGCAGAATCCAGGTGGTGGCGATCTTCAGCTTAGCATCGTCCGCCGCCAGGGTGCTCCAGTCGCCGCCGCGCACTACTCGGGTTTGGCGCAAATTGGTGAATGGCTGTGGATCTGCGTCAACAATCCAACACCATTGAGCCCTCCACTCATCCCATTTGCTGCGGAGCTCCCCCTCCAGATAGACCTCCTTCTTGCCGACCCTCGAGATTCAGGCGATCCCGCCAGACAAGGGCTCTCCTTTCTCGACCCGGGGCATGAAATAGTGGCGGAAAAGGGCAACATTGGGGTGGATTCCGACGAAGTTCTCGCAAAGATGCGCGAAAACCGCCATTGTCAGAACGGCATTGGGGGTGAAATCAAGGAGATGGAGCCCGTATGTGTTCATGACATCGCAGAAGAAATCGGAAAAGGGCAGGCAGAGCCCGCAGTAGAAGAACAATGGGAAGAAGTAGTACCCTTTTGGGCACCGCTTAGAAGTAGAAGCTTCGACGGAGAGTACCTGCGTGCGCGGATGCGCCCGCGTCTCCGTCGACCAGAAGAGATAGAACTCCTCCCGCAGCGCCTTCGGGGTGAGC